>NC_142935.1:32014431-32134431 GCF_046866305.1 Octopus bimaculoides
TCTCTCCCCCTCTCCCTCTCTGTCTCTCTCTCTTCCCCTCTCTCTATCCCTGCCTCTCTGTCTCTTTTTGTTCCCAACAGAAAAGCTAAGTATTTACCTCTTCAACAAGACACTCACTCCTGTCTGTCTGCACTTCAACACTCCACTCCACTTCATCTCCCAATTACTCAGGGACTTCACCAGTGATGGAACAACATAAAAAGCATCCAATACACTCACTGAAGTGACCAGTGGTCAGGAAGGGCATCCAGAGGTAGAAGCCGTGCCAAAGGAGACACTACCCAATCCATATCAGCATGGGAAAATGGATGTTAAATGGTGAAGACAATGATGATGATGATAATGATGATGAGGGGGGAGGGGGAAGTGATAATGGGAAGGATGATGATTAGGAACCAAATTATATTCTCTTCCTATAGAACAAAACTGAATAATATTGTTTAACATGAGAAACAACAGACTGAATTTCTCAGAGTCATTAATCCTTAGACTAATTAATTGTTACTATTTTATGTAAATAAGTCAAACAGGCACAGGAGTGGCTGTGTGGTAAGAAGCTTGCTTCCCAGCCACGTGGTGCCAGGTTCAGTCGCATTGTGTGGCACCTGAGGTAAGTGTCGTCTGCTATAGCCTTGGGCAGACCAAAGACTTGTGAGTGGATTTCATAGAAACTGAAAGAAGCTTGTCGTATTTATATATATATATATATATATGCCGGTGGCACATAAAAGCACCCACTGCAGTCTCGGAGTGGTTGGCATTAGGAAGGGCATCCAGCTGTAGAAACTCTGCCAGATCAGATTGGAACCTGGTGCAGCCCTCTGGTTCACCAGTCCTCAGTCAAATCGTCCAACCCATGCTAGCATGGAAAGCGGACGTTAAACGATGATGATGATGATGATGATATATATATATATATATATATATATATATATATATATGTATATGGATTTATGTATCTATGTATCTATGTATGCATGTATGTATGCATGTATGTATGCATGTATGTATGCATGTATGTATGTATGTATGTATGTGTGTATGTATGTGTGTGTGTGTGTGTGTGTATTTGTGTGTCTTTGTGTCTGTATTTGTCACCCCACCATCACCTGACAACTGATGTTGATGTGATTATGTCCCCATAATTTAGTGGTTTGGCAGAAGAGACTGATAGAATATGTACCAGGTTTACAACGAATAAGCTCAGGGCTCGATTTCTTTAACAAAAAGGCTGTGCTCCAGCACGGCCCCAGTCAAATGACTGAAACAAGTAAAAGAATAAAAGAATAGAATGTTTCATTCAATTAAAACGTTTATTGGGACAGCCTTATGTCTAGATTAAATAAATTCTCATTAGCCTTTTGTATAATTACACACATTGCTGAGTGTAGACAGATGAACGATAATACTTCACTGTATCTCCTTTAAGGTGGGCATTTCTTCATTCAGTTACACTGCATTCCACCCTCTAAAAACTCACCATATTTGATGGCATAAAAGGCACATGCTTATATTATATGCCCCAGCTCAGTAACGCATATTCAAGCAAAATGATTTTAGTACAGTAAAGCTTATAGAAAGCCCAACTTGTAGGACCCAGGATGAATTTTTGAGACAATTCTTTGAAAAAAAAAGTGCATCTTATGTGCTTCAAATATATTTTATTATTTATATCACAACCTGTTCTTTTGTTTTATTTATTTTTTTTTTACTATTTCTTTTTCATTTTCCATCTTTTTCTTAGCTTCAAATCCATGCATTCGAAGAAATGGAGATTGTACTCATTTTTGTTTCGCCGTACCTATGACACAAGACATTCTCCATGGGCACCTGGGTCGCCATTGTGATTGTCCGTATGGTATGAAGTTGGACGTTGATCTCAGAACATGCATTAATCATACTGAATATGAACCACCAGAAGAATGCCCGCCTACCACATTTCAGTGCAAAAACAAACGCTGTATCAGTCATTACAGAGTCTGTAACCAGCATGATAATTGTTTTGATAATTCTGATGAAGTTAATTGTACATCACGTGAGTTAAATACATTTATTAATTCTCTGATTCTTTAATCATTTATTTACATCTGGTAGAGGGAACCTGTGGAAGAGGTAGACTCAAGAAGACTTGGGATGAGGTGGTGAAGCACGACCTTCGAACGTTGGGCTTCATCGAGGCGATGACAAGTGACCAAGACCTTTGGAGATATGCTGTGCGTGAGAAGACCTGGCAAGCCAAGTGAGACCATAACCATGGCCTATGCCAGTGCAGCATAACTGGCCCATTTATGAGTACCCTTCAATCATTGGGCAATAAACTGCACTAGTGAAGACCTGTTGAGGCAAGTGAAGTCGTCATGGCCAATGACAGTACTGCGTAATTGGCACCTGTGCTGGTGGCATGTAAAAAAGCACCATTCAAGCAGGGTCGATGCCAGTACTGCCTGACTGGCCCTCGTGCCGGTGGCACTTGAAAAAGACACCCACTACACTTTCGGAGTGATTGGTGTTAGGAAGGGCGTCCAGCTGTAGAAACTCTGCCAGATCAGATTGGAGCCTGGTGCAGCCTTCTGGCTTGCCAGTCCTCAGTCAAACCGTCCAATCCATGCCAGCATGGAAAGAGGACACTAAATGATGATGATGATGAGGATCATGATGATCATAATGATGAGGATGATTTATTGCCTAGTGAAAGCATGTAACCTAACGGTTGGAGTATTTGGTTCATGACTGGAATGTTGTGAGTTCAGTTCCAGGCAGCATGTTTTGTTTTGACCAAGACACTTTATTTCACTCCAGTCCACTCAGCTGGCAAAAATGAGTAGCACCTGTAATTCAAAGGGCCAGGTCTGTCACAGTCTGTATCACACTAAAAATCACTCCGAGAACTATGTTAAGAGTACACATTTCTGTGGAGTACTCAACCACTTGCACATTAATTTCAAGAGCAGGCTATTCCATTAATCAGATCAACTGGAACTCCTCTTTTAGAGATTTTGGTATGATTTGATCCAATGATTTCTGTGCAAGAAAATTATATCTGCATGTAAATTCAGAAATATGTTTTTTAAATGTGTAAGTGCAGGCATGACATTGTTTAAGGAGTGTGCTTGGCAAGTATCTCACTTTGGGTCTAATCTTACCATACAGCACTTTGAGCAAGTGTTTTCTACAATAGTCTCAGACCAACCAATGCTTTGGGAGTGATTTTGGCAGATGGAAACTGCGTGACAGTTCATCACTTATCATCATCATCATCATCATCATCCATTGTCCATGCTGGCATGGGCTGGATGGTTCGACCAGGGCTGGCACGTTGGAAGGCTGCACAGACTCCAGTCCGATTTGGCAGTGTTTCTACAGCTGGATGCCCTTCCTAACACCAACCATACCAAGAGTGTAATGGGTGCTTTTACGTGCCACCAGCACAGGTGCCATTTGCACGACACCGGTATCTGCCATGACTGTGATTTTACTTGGTTTGATGGGTCTTCTTCTCAAGCATGGCATAATGCCAAAGGTCTCAGTCATTCATCATTGTCTCTGAGAGGCCCAACACTCAAAAGGTGCTTTTCACATGCCACCAGTAGTTTGCCTCTGCGATACCCAATGCTTGAAAGGGGATTTTTACGTACCACTGTCACAGGTGCCAGTTACATGACACCAGCATTGGCCACAACTACAATTTCACTAGGCTTGGTGGCTCTTCTCAAAAATAGCATATCACTAAAGGTCTCAGTCATTAGTCATTGCTTTGGTGAGACCCAAAGTTCGAAGATCATTCTTCACCACCTCATCCCGTGTCTTCCTGATTTACAATACAGGTGACTAGATCATAACCCACATTGCTAGATATTTTAAGCATCTCAGCTGTGATTCTTGATGGGCTGGGGGCTTTCCCTATCTTCATCTCCTTGATTGCTTTATCTACCAAGGTACTATCAACTTGTATAGCTGGTCCCTCAATTGGGTCAACATTTGGCAGGCTCTCCTCCTCCCATTCATTCTCCACATTCAGCAGTCTTTCATAATGGCATTTCCAAGCCTCTTTCTTTTCAGAATCATTTAATGCAACTGCACCATCATCGATGTAGACACTTTTATCTCCTATGTATCACAATTTTCTTTCACATGCTGTCTTGCAATCTGAAACACTCCAAGTCTTCGGGCCTCACAACACTGAACATAGGCAAACTTCCCCAAGACACTGGATGAAGGCTGGAAGGTATATCAGCTGAAATGTTGTGTTAGCAAACTTTATTCATAACGTTGGAATGCATTGTATGTGAGACTACATCTTTTATGCAGGAAAATATAGTAATTAAACAAACTTTATTCACACACAGAAAGGCAATTAATATCCTTGTTCTCATTGAAATTCTTATATTTTCTTTTCATATATAGCGTCAAGGAACTGTGCCCACAATCAATTCAAGTGTCCGAGTGGAATGTGTATCCCACAACGGTGGATATGTGATAAATACAATGATTGCCCTGATAATATAGATGAAAAAGATTGCAGTGAGTTTATGAAATACATTTTCTTTTACAAAAGATATGAATTATAAAAAATTATGTGTATATATGTATTACAAATAATGATTACAATTATATTTATAATATTATTATAATTATAAATAGCAATATACATGTATATATATATATATATATATATATATATATATATATAGAGAGAGAGAGAGAGAGAGAGAGAGACATATATATATATATATACATACATATATATCTGTATACATATGCATATTTATATACAATATATATATATGTATATACACACATATATATACATATATCTATTTACATATGCATGCACACACACACACACACTCATACATATATATATATATATATATATATATATATATATAGGCAAATTTACTGTTGAAAATGTACTTAAATTTGAAAAATTTGTAATTGTTTAAAATAAATTTATTTACATATATACCAAACTAGTATCAACAACATTTTTTGTTTATCAATGGTTAAAATTTAGAATTATGAATTAGGGAGACATATTTAAAAGTTTCAATGTTGACAAGTTGAAATGTTCATAAGAGTCAATAATATAAAATATGTGTTTCAACTTGTTTAAATGTACAAAGCTAATTAGTGTTAATAGTGATCAACAAGAAATGAATATCATCAAAGCTTCAATCATACTGAGTTAAGAAGGAGAAAAACAAGAGAGAGATGATGATAATTAAAACAGGGATTTGGTTTACAATTTCTCTAATCCTTTTTCCATTGTGTGTAGGAACTTTCACTTGTAACAGTGTGTTTTGGAATCCTGTGTATTTATAATTTTTTCTGCAAGCAGATCCAATTTTTTATTCATTAAAGTACTGGTGACGTCTTGTTTTTCTGGTGGCCAAGTTTGTCGTTCTGCCTAGTTGGCTTCCTTGTGTGGAATGGTCATCAGTCATTCCAGTCGGTTGATTCTCTTAAAGGGTCATTTTGTTGTATTTGCTGAAGTTCGGTTTTGATCGGAGGTGAAATTTCATTGGTCTAGAGTTAGGTGACTTCAGCAACTGGTGTTTGTATGGTCTTATTCTATGGTGATTTGGAGTTGCAGTTTCGAAACCAGGGTGGAAGACTGTAACTAACATTTTTTAAATTGTCTATGGTTCCTGGTTGTTGTTTTTTTTTTTGTAGAGAAATTGAGCCTTTTCCCCCTTTTTCATTTTAGTGTTTTTGCCTCTTTCTAAAGGATATTCAACTGTTGTTTATATTTAAAAGGAATTGGGTTGAAGTGTTTCCAGTGTGTTGAGAGAGAGAGAGAGAGAAGATTTGATATTTCAGGTTTATGCTTCTGGGGCATTGATCTAGGTGTTTGCTTACTCAAATTTTCCAAGTCATGGGGTCCCAGATTTGTTTCCAGTGCATCATTAGTCTGTCTCTCAAGGTTAAACTAGTTTGATCTCTGTAATTCCAGACCCTCCACATTTGAGAACATAGATTAAGTTCTTCGAAGGACAGGTGAAGTGATTTTTTTATGATTTAAATTTCCTATTATTTTGCAAAATCATGTCTGGTCGTGGAGAAATATTACCTTGCTTAGAAGCAGGTAAGGGTTGGTGACAGAAAGGGCATGTGGCCTTGGAAAGTTCACTTCAATAAGCTGTGTCCAAACCCTTACAACCATGGAAATGTGGTCATTAAAACAACACTGGTGATAGGTATTATTTTCAAGCTATATTTTAGAGAGTTTCATTGTTAATGACTCCATCATTATGCAACAAAGTATTGTTTCATGTTATTCACTTTGTCTTCTTTTTTCTTTTATAATTTTTCAAGATTTTAACTGCAGCAGTTCTCAATTTCGGTGCAATAATGGTCTTTGTATACACCAGTATCAAAAATGCAATTCGTACCCTGACTGTACTGATGGATCTGATGAAGGCGCATTCTGTGGTAAAGAAACATAAATTTATTTATCATAATGTTTCATTTGCAACAACTACAAATAAATAATGTTAAATCAAAATGCAACCGGATTGAAAGTAAACATCATGGTGGTGACACAGTACACCAGTGGACCTGTCCATCCACGGTAATATACGGGCTCATTTATGAGTAGTGTTTCGAAGCTGCAATACAAGGGGGTGCTGAGAAGTTCCTGGTTTTAACAGTATTGCATAACATCTAGATGGAGGGCCAAAATTCTGATTCCTTTTACAGATCTTAGAAAAACTGGAAGACCACCGTGATAAGTGAGTGAATCTGAGAGGGGAATTTGTTGAATGAAATCATGATTACCTGATCTTCCTGTATTTTCATTTACCCGAACCCAGGAACTTCTCAGCACCCTTTTGTGCATGCATGTATGTATGTGTTTGTGTGTATATATACATACATACGTACGTATGTATGTATATATATGTATGTATGTATGTATGTATGTATGTACACACATGCACACAAGGGGGTGCCAAAAAGTTCCTGGTGTTAAAGGTATCATGAAAGGCCTGGTTTAAGGCCCAACCTTCTAGGTTCTTTTACAGGGCTTAGATAACCTGAAGGACTACTGCAATAAGTGTTTGAATGTGAGAGGGGAATATATGGAATAGAATCATAATTAAACTGATCCTCCTGTATTTTCTTTAACCCAAAGCCAGGAACTTTCCAGCACCACCTCATATGTTTACCCTACCAAGCTCACATTTATTAACCCTCATCTTGCACCCTTGCTTCTACTCCCCATCTACTCACAAACGAGCCACCTTTTCATCCAGCTTCTCCTTAACACACAGAGCCCTCAATCTCTCATCTCCCTACCAACTATACTAATCATACCATTCTCATCACTCTGCCCACTTACCCTTCAGCAAACCTAGTTATTGGAGACTGTATTTGGCCACTTTTATCCTTCCTCTGCCTTCATCCGGTACACAGTAACTTCACCATGATGTACTGCCAACCAACACTCACTTTCTCTCCTCTGAACCATCTCTTCACCTACCATCTATCCACCCATTTCAAAATATAGGAAATAACAAAGAGAGGCAACTCTGGAGCTAATAATTCTGTATTTCCCATTGATAACAGCTAAAGAGCTAGAAACACAGCATCTGGGAATTCAACAAGGGGCAGCACTGAACAGAGATGGTATTTTCACACCTTTTTACCATTTCTCCATGGTAACTGCAGTAGATTTGCCTTTTAACAGTTGAAATATGTCACAAACATATTTTAACTAACCTAAAGTTCACACACACACATTTACACATACACACACATTTTTTCTCTCTCCATTTTTTTATTCCCTCCATTTGTTTTCTGTCCGCATTCCTTTCTGTAGAAAGGCATAAGCAGAAAACGTCAAAGACTCTTCCATTTTCCCCAAGCATCTAATACACCTTGTTATTGTTCCTTTATCTGTCTCAGTCTTTGTTTTTTTTTTTTTTGTACAGTTTTAGAACCATGTGTGTGCGTGTGTGTGTCTATAAACACTCATACGCACACACATTTAGCAGGACAGACACAAAAAGATAAAGCTATTTGTTTTATATATCATATATATATATATATATATATATCATATATATAACAATTAGAAAATGGAGGATAATATGCTGAACCCAACTACTTGCAGACGGTGTATCCCGTTGAATTCATTAATTTAATTCATAGCAAAAGTGACAAAAAAAGAAAGAAAAAGAAAGAAAGAACCAAAGCACAGGTGTCCATGGCAGACTATGTTGTTTTAGAGGCCTCTAATTCCTTATGTACTTTGTACTTCTATATGTAAACCAGGTTGGCAAAACAACATAGTCTGCCATGGACACCTGTGCTTTGGTTCTTTCTTTCTTTTTCTTTCTTTTTTTTGTCACTTTTGCTATGAATTAAATTAATGAATTCAACGGGATACACCGTCTGCAAGTAGTTGGGTTCAGCATATTATCCTCCATTTTCTAATTGTTATACAAATTTTGGGTAAAACCTCCACTTTTACCCGCTCCCATTGATTGCACCTAGTATAGCACTAGTGTAGCAATAATTGGGTACCCTCCCAGCAGTATACTGGATAGATACTATCCCTTAGTGGGTTGACCCCCCAACCCCTAACTCTCTCATGTTATCATATATATATATATATATATATATATATATATATATATATATATATATATATATATATAACCTAAATTAGAGCATATTTTAAATCTTGATAAACCCTTGTAACAACCAAAACATACAAAATTTATGTACGTATGAATATACCGGTATGGGTGTTTTTATATATACGCGTGTATCTGTGAGAGAAAATGTGTATATATGTGTGT
This sequence comes from Octopus bimaculoides, assembly GCF_046866305.1. NCBI lineage: Eukaryota > Metazoa > Mollusca > Cephalopoda > Octopoda > Octopodidae > Octopus > Octopus bimaculoides. Next base: position 32,023,236 of record NC_142935.1, read on the forward strand.
GTCTGTGTACACATATTTAGGGTTTTGTATAAACTAGAGGTGTTTCAATTGATTTTTCTGTGTACATATATGCATTATCATTTATATTTTCACTTTTACCCTTGTTTTTACTCTTATTAATATTATTTATAAAAAAAATATAAAGATGTATTTATTCACACATAGGTTTGTTTATATATTCATATATGAGTGTACTTGTGAATAAGTATGGGAGCATATTTGTGTAGATGTATTTTTTATTTAAAAAAAAATATATGTCCATATTTAAATGTTTGTGTGTGTGTAAATATACATGTGTGCATATGATTGTGTATACAAGTTTATGTGAGTGTGTATGTCCACATGTGTATGTATATGTGTGTGTCTGTGTATGTATGTATATGTATGTATATATATATATAGATATGTATATATATATATATATATATATATATATATATATATATATATATATATATATATATATATATATATATATATATATATATACATATATATATATGGAATAGATTTCTTTGAGGTGAGATGCCTGAACTCACTAGCCGATGAATTCGTAAGTGCCTTTCTTATCGTTGATTTTTGGTGTCGCATGGCCAAAAATTACCGTGAATTTTTTTAGAGACACTTTCAAATTTATCAGAATATTTGGGCTGAAGATTGGAATAGTGAAATTTTCATTCACTTAACCATGAAACGATTCGTATCCAATTAACTAAAGACTTGTTTTGTTTACGCTTTTCCCTCCGGTTTTTTGTTCTATGTGTGCCATAAATATCGCCATCCGTTTTAGAGAAAAATTTGTAGTTTAGAATCAGTAGTTCTTTGACTGCTATTTCTAAATTTTCAGTATGTTGGAGAAGCAACTCAATTGCTAATCCCTGTATATTTATGATGATAAATGGTTTTACCGATAAAGGTTATTTTCATACTGAACTACTTGGCAAAATTGTTAATTATTAATTCTATTATTAATTGATGATTCCCTGCCCTTATTCTTGTATATTTTATATATATATATATAGATAGATATGTGTGTAGGTGAGTGTATCTGTGTGTATGTATGTATACATGTATACTTGTGTGGGTGTGTGTATGTATGTTTGTAAGTATATATGTCTGTATATGTGTACATCTCTATGTATATGTATGCATATATAATTGTGTATGTATTTGTATAAACCCATATGTATGCGTTATTAGGTTCTGTATGTAAGTACATATTTCTGTATGTATGTGTGGGTATATATGTATGTATGCGTGTATGTGTGTTTATGTATATATATGTATGTGTATATATGTGTATGTGTATGTGTGTGTGTGTGTATATATATATATATATATATATATATATATATATATATATATATATATATACATATATATATATATACATATATATATAGATATATGTATATGGGTATGTGTATGTATGTATATATGAAAACACTTGAGTTCTTTTTCTTTCATATATATATGTATTTGTATGTATGTATGTATGTATGTATGTGCATGCATGTGTTTACGTATGTATACATGTATGTATATGTATATGCGTATCTGTTTATTTTATTAGGTAATAGGCATAGATGTATATGTATGTGTATGTGCCTATTTCTATTTATACATGTGTATATATATATATATGGATATGTGTGTATATGGGGACATGCACACATATGTGTATATTTGTATATGCGTGGGTACATATGTGCATATGTGTAAATGTGGACGTATGAGTGTATATGTGTGTGTGTGTATATATATATATATATATATATATATATATATATATACACATATATATATATATGTATATATATATGTGTATATATATGTATGTATGTATGTATGTATATGTGTATATGTATTTATGTATGCATGTATGTTCTTACACATTTATATGTATGTGTTGTCCAACCCACTATCTGGTAGCGTCCAATTCTCTAACGGTTTTTTTCAAATGAATCACGTCATAACCTTATCCATCTATTGTTTTCATACTCAGTCATAATGTCTTACGTTTAAGATGATTCCCATGCATTCCATGAAGAGAAGGTTACAATTTTAATATCACAGATCCCTATGGATCACATAGGTTGTAATCCTTTGAAACATATGTAGGAATAAAGTATGCAATTATAACATGCGTTTTCTCCATTCCTTAAATTTTTATATATATATTATATATATATATATATATATATAATATATATATATAATCTAATACACAGAATGTAATATACTTATTTATAATAGATTATAAAACAACTCCCCCTGCACACACACACACACTCACATACATGCATTTTAATATTTTGATTTTTTTACAGCTAATCATACTTGTTTTCCAAGTTATTTCAAGTGTGATGGTTATAAGTGTATACCTCTTTCATATCGCTGCAATGGAAGACGGAATTGCCGAGATGGGAGTGATGAACGCAACTGCCCAGATGTAAAATGCTCTTCATATCAATGGAAATGTCCAAATTCAAATATTTGTATCCATAAAATGCGTCGCTGTAATGGTTTAGCAAACTGTGAAGATGGAGCTGATGAAGCTGGATGTAGTAAGTAAAAATGTATAATTTTTTGTGAATATTTGCGTCTGAGCAAAGTGGTTGATTCAGTTGGTCTTTTGTTTAGTTTTCGTTTCTCTGTTCTCTTCTCTGAAGAAAAGAGGCAATGCAGAGATCATAACTTTCGTATATATTTACTGAGAATACATTCAAGTCTTTTGTGCATCAAAGTAAATACACACAAATAAACAATCTCTTTCACCCTATAAAGCTGGTTTCAAATTTTAGGGCAAGGCCTGCAATTTCATAGTAAGTGCTGGTAAGACAGAGAGCTACATTAGGCTCCACTTGTCTGTTCTACTATGGTTTCTACAGCTGGATGCCCTTCCTAACAACCAACCACTTTACAGAGTGTACTGGGTGCTTTTCAGGTGGCACTAGCACATATGCTTTTTGCATGGAACCAGCAGAGGTGCATTTGACATGGCACCAGCACAGGTGCATTTTATGTGGCATCAGCACTGGTGCACTTTATGTGGCATCAGCACAGGTGCACTTTACGTGGCATCAGCGCAGGTGCATTTTATGAATCATCAATGGGATTGCCAAGTGGCTTGCAAGAGAAAGATTTCTCCACTGAGAGAGAGAATGGAATGAAGAGAAGTCACTATTGTGTCTTACCTTGCATTACCTTGGAAGCTTCTTCATACACCTGGAAGTATATTGTGACTGGAAAGCAAAATAGTGTCCTTGACAACAGCGATTAATAATAATATATCAGTTGTCAGGAATGTGTTTAATTTGTAAAAATTGGTCTATTTAATAGTGCTACACTCACTAGCATAGCTATAGAGGGGTGGAAAGGGTGGTCCACCCCATGTGGCACTTTTATGGGGTCTGTTGTAGGTTATAAGCCTGCATGGGCCGTACTGAAATTAGATGATAGTGGTTTTAATGTCAGGACACAGACACTGGTCACTGTTGAATGCAACAATCGATATTTGCCAGGGGACCACAAATTGAAGGGCTGCCCTGGGCGGCACACACTCTAGCTACACCACTGATTACACGGCTAAACTTACTGGGTACTTAAGCAGAGTGATCATGGGTAGTTGATGGGTTGTGTGTAGTGCTGATGAAAGAGAAATAACTTTTGAAATATGCACATACACCCAGTACTTTTTTTTGTTCTGTCTGCTTAAATATACAGGAACACAAGCTATCAAATTACTTAGAAAGTGACAGAGAGAGAGAGAGAGAGAAATGGTTTGGTAATTTTCAGTTCTTTTCCCCCTCCTGTGTATGCACCTTTTCCCCTTCCTCTGTATGCAAATAGCCAACAAAACGCATTAGTGTCTAACAGTACTTTTATTTTGATATTACTCAGATGTAACAACTGCTGAAGGTTGTCGAGAAGGATATTTCCGGTGCTTAGGTGGATCGTGTCTTCCTAATAATTGGCGTTGTGATGGTCACAAGGATTGTGAATCTGGGTCTGATGAAAATTCAACCTGTAGTAAGTGATGGAAACCTATTTTTAAAATTTTTATCTGCAGATTTGTTTTTATATGGCAGTTTTATCCTGATTGTTTATTTCCTTATTTTACATCCATTCTCACTCACATCCATTAAGAAATATAAATATAGAACCTGCAGATGAAGAGACAGACAGACAGACCTGAAGCAGACCTGTAGTGAAAGGAGCATATCATTGATGAAGCTGTGAATGACAGCAAAAGGGCTTTGGCAAACCTAAGTGATTGATTAACTGAATGATTAATCAAACAATCAATTAGTTAATTGCTTAGATGATAAACTAATTGACCAACAATAATAAAAGAAGTGAAATAGACTCAGTGTGCATGTGTTTATTACTGGCATAATGACCCTCCAAAGATACAACAAAATTACTCATAATTATTTTAATCAAATCCAAGTGAATGGTTACCTAATACCAACAGAGTGTGCTGGGTGCTTTTACCATGGATGTATGCATGTTTGTCTATATGTATGTATATTCAATGTTTGAAAACTTCAACTGTAATTTTACAATTTAATATTGTTAGGAATTGTATTAAAAACTTGTTTAAAATAATTTGTGGATTGTAGAAGTATAACTGAGTTTATTGCACATAAACTTTGACAACAAAATCTTATAGGGACCCCCAAGGGTCATATGGACACTGGTTGAGAACCTCTTATCTATATAGTGTCTCTGTCAACTCATGACTGCACAAACACCTAAAGCAATAGGCAGAAACAAGGTGCACATTACCAGGCTGTTGCTCATTTGTCAGTGATTACTATCAATGTGTGTCTGTGTGTGAAATTTTAATTAAATGTTTATGAATTGAGTAAATTGTGTAATTTTGTTGTGTTTTTTCTTTTTATAATTTCTAGCTATAAAACCATGTCCAACTAACCAGGTCCAATGCAAATCTGGTCTATGTATTTATAAACATTGGGTCTGTGACTACATCAATGACTGCGGAGATAATTCCGATGAAGGCGCTGCACAAAATTGTCGTAAGATCTCTTATTCCTTCAATTCATTTGTTTTGCTTTTTCATTTCATCTTTACTTTTTTGCTTTGTTTTGTTGGGGCACAAAAAGTACCATTCGAGCATGGTCAATGCCAATTCCTCCTGCCTGGCCCCCATGCCAGTGGCATGTAAAAAGCACCATTCGAGCATGGTCAAAGCCAGTACCATCTGACTAGCCCCCATGCTGGTGGCATGTAAAAGGCACCATTTGAGCATGCCAGTACTACCTCACTGGCTCCCATTAAAAAGCACCCACTATACTCTCAGAGTGGTTGGCGTTATGAAGGGCATCCAACTGTAGAAACCTAGCCAGATCAGATTAGAGCCTGGTACAGCCTCCTGGCTTGCCAGTCCTCAGTCAAACTGTCCAACCCATGCCAGCTTGGAAAGCAGACGTTAAACAATGGTGATGATGATTTTCTATTTTTATAAATTTAACACTGATGTGATGATTAAGTGAGTGCTAGCATATTGGTTCCACATTTTAGCCCAAGGCCAGCAATCTCAAAGGAAGTAAATCAGTTACATCAACGCCAGTGTTAAACTGGTACTTACTTTATAGACCCTGAAAGAATGAAAGGCCAAGTCACTCTCAACAGAATTTGAACTCAGAACATGATGGAAAGATGGATGAAATGGTTCTCAGCATTTTGCCCATCCTGCTAATGATTCTGCTAGTTCATTGCATTTGTTAGAATTAGCAGACTGATTCTAACATGTAACATGTATGCCCTAACATATCTTCACCATCCTCACCCTTTCTCTCTGGAATAACCATGTATATCTCTCCCGACAGCAGCATACCTGCTCCTATCCCTCTATCATACTTTAATCTCTCATCATCTGGTATAAAACCACTTCCCTCAATACTACTCACTCACTCAGATGAGTGGTTTTGTCTTGTGAGTATTTGGTGACCTTAATAGTGTTGGTGTCATGTAAAAATTACCTAGTAACTCTCTGAAGTGGTTGGCATTAGGAATGGCATCCAGCCATAGAAACCATACCAATACAGACATTGGGGTTCTCCACAGTCCTCCGGCTTGCCAGTTCTTGTGAAACCAACCAACCCAGACCAGCATGGGATGATGATGGTGATGATATTGATTGCAATCAATATTAAAGACTACCTGGAAAGAACAACAGGATTCAAATGTCCCCTTGTTTACTTCCTCCTCACCACTTGATGTACTAACAATGAGAGGGATCAGCTGGAATGCTTTGGCACTTTTTAAAGAACTTCTCATGACTGTCTCAGTTTTTCCCAGTGAGAGAAGAAGGCAGGATTTGAATTCAGAGCATACAAGGCTGAAATAAATACAGTGAGGCATCACCTTTGAGGGTCTAACACCCGGCTGATCCATAGCCCTTGCACGACAGTTTATTTATCAGGATCAAACAGATGAAAGGGGAAGTTGATCTAAGCTGCATTTGAACTCAGGCACATTGACAACTAAAATTGATACTACAGCATATTGTATTCTTTGCTCTAAGAGACTCTAAGATATTCCAGGCAAAGAGGGCTTCCCTATAAATGCAACTGAGATGGCCATGTGGTGTACATGGAAGGCATTCACTCACCTAAATCTCTCTTCTATGATCAGCTTAGCTCTGGTCTCAGGCACCAAGGCCACCCACTTCTCCAATGACCTGTTCAAAAACCTGCAAGATATACCCAAAGACACAGGAATGAAAGGTACTGAGCAGAGCCCAGGGGAGAAGCTCTTGCTACTGAACCATCTCCAGCTTTGAGGCAACCAGTATCAACATCCTGAAGAGGAAAAGAGGTCAGGATAAAGCAGGACCCAACTTACTTCCAAATGATGGAGGTCAATACTGTAATGTCTCCAATTTGGATTTGCAGTTCCTAAATAAGTCAGAATCCCCACATGAGACAATACAGCAAAACGTCAAACTAAGAGCACTGCATCCTACTAAACCTTCCTTCAAAACATTTACTGGAAGAATTTTGGTCCCAAATGTTTTAGAAATGGGAAAATATATATTCTCATTAGCACACCACGAATTATCCAAAACTACAATTAAAAATATTATCGACATTATAATCCTGCTCATCCTCATCACCATCATATAATGTCCATTTTCCATGCTGGCAGGGGTCAAACGGCATGACAGGATCTGACAAAAGCTGCAGAGCTGTATCAAGCTTCAATGTCAACTTTGGCACAGTTTCTACAGCTGGATGCCCTTCCTCTATTTGTTGAATGAAGTCTCTCTTTAATACTTAATAAGTAATTTAATATCACATGTTGCTGTTCATGTTGTTGTTATTGCAAATGACATGTTTATTATTTTTGTTTATTCTATTTTAGCTAGTCCAACATTCAGATGTCCCTATGGACAGTGGGAGTGTCCTGGTGGACACCAAATTTGTATAAGTCAATCAAAGGTCTGTGATGGCAAAACTGATTGTCCAGGAGGCACAGATGAAAGTACTACCTGTAGTAAGTCTTCTGTTTGAATATTTATACATAAATATTTCATTTGTATATATATTCTATATACATAAATATTTCATTTGTAAACATATATACGCTCACATTGACATACATATAAATACTTACAAATACACACAAACACATATCTATTTATATATACCTTAGGATGCACAAACAGTTGGAAAAGAAATCAATATCTGTAGAAGAGTATAAAGAAACAGATACTTCTTTATCAAGTTATATGTGGTACCTAAAAGCTAATGATAAACATATAAAATCAAATGGAAAAATACTCAATTTCTTTTATTATTTACTCTCGTAATAAAAATATTAAACCAACATGTTTATGGATCTATTCAGCATTTGCAGATTTTTTTATATATGTATATTTTATATAACTTAATATTTATTCTGTATTGTTTGATATCAATTTTCAGTATATTCATTGCCTAATGTCCTTACCCCATCCTTGTTCTATAAAACTTTGTTGTGATCATCCCTCATGTGTTTTGCAGTTTCCATATTTTAAATTCATAGCATGTATGTAGGAGTTCTTGTAGCTCATAAAAATCAAATTATTATTATTATCATTATTTTTTCGCATGCCATCAAAGTGACACTAGAGTAAAATATATAAAAACCCAGTATACCCATCATGACTACCCATCTGATAAGGGTACACCAGGCACATGCATCACAACCATATGTGTGTGACATGGTGACCTTATATCAAGATAAACGCAGCACATGACCTCACAGGTGGGGCCCAGTTAGAATTTTCTTCAGGTCCAGTCGCCCATCCTGCTCAAATGGTCCCTGAAGAAGGGTTGTTTAAGGATGTCGAACGAAATACCCATGTTTCCAAAGGTGAATTATTCAAACCCCAAAGAATTCCTCCCAACACATGGCTATGATGCTCTCCCACTACTTCTGTTCATGATCAGAGATGCACATATTGTCAGCCACCAAGGGACATGCTCAACTGGTTAAGATCAAACGACTTACAAGCAAATCTGTGGTATTGAGCAGAATATTTTATATCAAGACAAAACAATGTACATGATAATGCCATGAGAGCTACTGTCTGCTACTGCATCAGGGCATTTATTATTGTTATTATTATCATCATCATTATTATTATTATTATTATTATTATTATTATTATTATTATTATTATTATTGTTATTATTATTATTATTATTATTATTATTATTATTATTATTATTATTATTATTTTCTGATTGATACGGATTTTATTTCATCTTCCGGCCAAGTCTCAACTAGAGACCTAAGACATGTTTATAGTTTTTTAATATTATTACAATTGTTGTTGTTGTCATTGTCCATATATTTATCTATTCTGTTCTATTTATGAAAGATTCAAACAGCTGTGCATTTAACAAAGGCGGTTGTGCCTTCAAATGTTTGCAAACGCCTTTTGGGGCCCAGTGCTTATGTCCAGCAGGTCAAGAATTCAATATTAATGGAACTTGTGTAGGTAAGATATCCTTTTTTCACTCTCTGTGTTTGTTGGTAAAGTGATTCTATCCTATATATAAACCTTTTTCAGAATGAGGTAAAAAAAAACAAAGCTGTGAAGATTTTAGAACATTTATAAATAGAAGGTCTTACAGCTGTTTCCAGGATATTTATTACCTCTTATAACCTATATCATCATCATCATCATCGTTTAACGTCCGCTTTCCATGCTAGCATGGGTTGGACGATTTGACTGAGGACTGGTGCAACCGGATGGCTACACCAGGCTCCAATCTAATTTGGCAGAGTTTCTACAGCTGGATGCCCTTCCTAACGCCAACCACTCAGAGAGTGTAGTGGGTGCTTTTACGTGTCACCCGCACGAAAACGGCCACGCTCAAAATGGCGTCTTTTATGTGCCACCCGCACAAGAGCCAGTCCAGGGGCACTGGCAACGATCTCGCTCGAAAACCCTACAAGGCCAGTCAGGCGGTACTGGCAACGGTCACGCTCAGGATGGTACATCTTATGTGCCACCCGCACAAGAGCCAGTCCAGGGGCACTGGCAACGATCTCACTTGGCTTGCCGGGTCTTCTCACGCACAGCACATTTCCAAAGGTCTCGGTCAGTAGTCATCGCCTCGGTGAGGCCCATTGTTCGAAGGTCTTGCCTCACCACCTCAGCCCAGGTCTTCCTGAGCCTACCTCTTCCACGGGTTCCCTCAACTGTTAGGGAGTGGCACTTTTTCACGCAGCTATCCTCATTCATTCTCACCACATGTCCAAACCAGCGCAATCGTCTCTCTTGCACACCACTACTGACGCTTCTTATGTTCAGCTTTTCTCTCAAGATACTTACACTCTGACGGGTATGCACATTTACATTACACATCCAGCGGAGCGTACTGGCTTCATTCCTTGCGAGCTTACGCATGTCCTCAGCAGTCACAGCCCATGTTTCACTGCCATGTAGCATGGCTGTTCGTACACATGCGTCATACAGTCTGCCTTTTACCCTGAGTGAGAGTCCCTTTGTCGCCAGCAGAGGTAAGAGCTCTCTAAACTTGGCCCAGGCTATTCTTATTCTAGCAGTTACACTTTCAGCGCACCCACCCCCACTACTAACTTGGTCACCCAGATAGCGGAAGCTATCAACTACCTCTAGTTTTTCTCCCTGGAATGAGATAGAAGTTGTTTCCTGTTTGTTTACAGTCTTTATTGCACCTGAACATCTGCCACAAACAAAAACTAACTTCCTAGTTAACCTGCCTTTGATGTTGCTGCACCTCTTATGTGTCCATAGCTTGCACCGGGTACATCTTATAGAGTTACTACCTACTCCTTTACTGCACACTGAGCAGGGCCATCTACCTGAAGGGGTTTGTGTTTTATCTACCTTCCTACTTATTAGGATTTTGGTTTTTGCTAGGTTGACTCTAAGGCCCTTCGATTCTAGTCCTTGCTTCCACACCTTAAACTTCTCCTCTAGTTCTGATAGTGACTGCGCAATTAGTGCAAGGTCATCAGCATAGAGGAGCTCCCAGGGGCAACCTGTCTTGAATTCCTCCGTGATCGCCTGGAGGACTATGATAAATAGGAGGGGGCTGAGGACGGAACCTTGGTGGACCCCTACCTCTACCCGGAATTCATTACTGTACTCATTTCCAACCTTCACCTTACTGACAGCATCTCTGTACATGGCTCGCACAGCTCTCACTAACCATTCTTCTATCCCAAGTTTCCTCATTGACCACCAGATAAGGGATCGGGGGACCCTGTCAAAGGCTTTCTCCATGTCAACGAAGGCCAGGTACAGAGGTTTATCCTTACTGTGCCCATGCTGGGGCACCACCTCGAAGAATTTTTAGTCAATCAAATCGACCTCAGGGCTTTTTCTTTTTCTCAAGTCTTGTCCAAGTCAGTTCCATTTGCCCAATCGCTAAGTTATGGAAACACACCAACACTGATTGTCAAGCGATGGGATGGGGGACAAACACACACACACACACACACACACATACATCCATACGATGGGCTTCTTTCAGTGCCATGCTGTGAGATTGAACCCAGAACAATGTGTTGGTAAACAAGCTTCTTACCACACAACCATGCCTACCCTTTAATCAATCAGGAAATAAAATAACGTCTCATCTAACTTTTGGGTATTTCTTGACTCAAACACCCAGGGGTAAATTAAAACTCTCATGCTTTTTTTCTTTCTAGATTTAAATGAATGTGAACCCCCTGGAATTTGCAGTCAACACTGCCTGAACCTGGAGGGTTCATATAAATGTACATGTGACACTGGTTACCAATCAGAACGGAACTTATGCCTTGCAAATGAAAGTGAGAGCTTTATTAATAACATTTATCTAATTTTATTATGTCATCAGTTTTGGGAAAGAGGGAGATCAATTGTGCCAACCCCAGTGTATGACTGGTACTTATTTCATTGACCCTGACAGGATGAAAGACAAAATCAGCCTTGTCAGAATTCAAGCTCAGAATGTAAAGATGGACAGAGTATCACTAAGCATTTTGCCCAGCATGTTAAGAATTCTGCCAGCTTGCCACCTTAATATGATATAATATTAATATAACATAACATTATATTATATAATATATGATATAAAATAACGTAATACATGAATAACTGGCAACCATCTTAGATTAACAGGTACTTAAAAATCAATTACTTGAGATCAATTACTTAAGATCAATTACATGATTTTATTTTGTATTGATTAGTTTTTGTATGTATTTGACATGAAAGTATTTCAATTATATTCTTTTGTTTCAATTATATTCCTTCCCATTTTTCACAGATACAACAGTAGCTTCTTTGATAGTGGTTGGTATGAAGAGTTTCACCAATATCAGCCTTGATTTTCAACCTTATGAAGAGATCAATATCGTTGATGCCAAACGCATAATTGCTTCTGACATAGACATACTTAACCAAACCATCTATTTTTTTGATTTTGGGAATAGAGTTATTTCCAGAATCAAAACCAATGGTTCTGATCAAACAGTTGTAAGTTTTTATTTTCATTTACTTTTTTGTTTAAAGACCTTCTTTCACAGTATCAATCCATATCAAATTAACCTATTATGGCCATCCTTTATGGCTTCAGAATGATGTCCATCTAGTGGAGGCTGTTTGAGTTTAGAAGGAACCAGGTTGCTCTTTCCTTCTACACACCACACGAAAGAACCTCATGAATTGAGAGAGAGCATGACTAACTTTGAACATGTTTCCTTGTTATTAGATTTCTTCAGTGAGACACGACCTTCTCCATACAGCCAGCCATCACTCATGAATTAAGTGAAATCATTGTTAGTGAAATCACAGTCGGGGTCAGTGTCAGTGACACTTAAAAGGCACCCATGCTGGTGGCACATATAAGGCACCCACTACACTCTGTACAATGGTTGGCATTAGGAAGGGCACCCAGCCATAGAAACTAAGCCAAAACACACTAAATGATGATGATGATGATGATACATTTTACATGTCAACTGTGTGTGTGTGATGATGATGATGATGATGGACTCTCCTATCGAAGACAGTGTATGTGGGTTCAACTTTTGCCAAACAACCTTCACAAACGATTTGTTTATAGTGATCAAATGTTCATGCTGTGCATTAGTTCACTCAACTCATGGATCACCACTCCATCCTATGTGGATATCCCCTCACTACTATCCACACTGCCCTTGCCAGGGCAAGATCTGTGAACCCTGCCTCTATTCTTTCTCCTCGCACCCACCCCGCAGTTGATTGTCTCTCATTTCCCCTCACCTACCACTCTTCCATCCTGCTCCTCCAACGCACCATTCTCCAAGCCTTCCAGCAACTCCAGTTCCACCCCTCCACCTCGCACATCTTCTCCATCCTATCCCTCCCTTCCTTCAAACAAGCCCATAACCTGCGTGACTTCCTGGCCCACAGTTCCTTCTCTAACCCCACCTCCCAGCTTGGCCCTTTCTCATCTTGTATGAGGAATACCAAATGTTTTCATGCATTATCTGCCTGATAAGAAACTCAGACACTCCTATTTCCCTGGCAATGAACCTGATTGATTTGGAGAGATCGTTGTCAATCATGGACTGGATCTCACGAACAAATTCAGGAGTTCTTTTCTTATCAGAACAATCAGAGTGAGCTTTCCGAGCTGCCATACCTTCTTAATCACCATTAGATTCATTCAACTCTTAACGAATTCTCTGCACTGTCATCAGATTAACACCCAAACACTCTGAACTGTTCATATTGGAGCTTCTGGCACAAATACCAAGTAGTATAGCGTGTCATTTACTTTCCTCCAAATATTCAAACATTTATTCAGCAGCTATACAATATTGTCCATTAAATTTATATTATACAGTAAAGTAAGTTACCACATCAAAGTGGCAGTTGAATGTTACTACTAATTGAACTCCAAGGAGACTCTGCCAGCTGGTTTTTGGTGAACCGAAAACCAGCTAGCAGAGAATCTGCCTGGGGTTAAATGAGTAGTAACATTCAACTGCCATTTTAATGTGGCAACTCGCTTTATTGTTTAGTATACATTACTACTCTATCACTTCTTGAGATCTTATAACTAACTATTTTGCTTATATTTATATTATTTTTAATATAAAGGTTGTCCAATCAGGCATGATATATGTGGTAGGTCTAGCTGTTGACTGGATTGGCCGCAATTTATACTGGACCGATAGTTCGAAGAGGACAATCGAAGTATCAAATCTTCGAGGTGACCATAGAATGATTTTGTTAAAACAAAATCAGTCTCGTCCAAGGGCCATTAAAGTTGATCCACGGGAAGAGTAAGTTGCAATTTTTATGTTTATTTTTTATGTTTACTTGTTTGATCTCTGTAATTATATTATTATATTGGTGATTTCTGTATATTTAACTTTAATCAAAATGTGTTATATTCAATTATTCTATTTTCACAAATATAACAGCTTCCGGTACTTGTTCTGGACAGAATGGCAAGTGAACCCTAGCATCCACCGTATGGATCTTGATGGAGAAAATGAAATTGTTATAGTGAACAAAAAACTATTCTGGCCTGTTGGTCTTGCAATAGATTTTCCAAACAAAAGACTTTATTTCATTGAAGGCCGGATGGATTACATTGGATTCTGTGGATACGATGGGAGTGGACGGACACAGCTTTTTGCTAACGAACATGTAAGTTGTATTTTCTTTAATATAAATCAAGTACCTTTTACTTGTTTCAGTCATTAGATGTTGGCCATGCTGGGGCACTGCCTTGAAAAACTTTCAATCAAAGGAATTTCTCACAGTACTTATTTTCTTTTAAGCCTGGTACTCAGTCTATGGGGCCAGTGTTGCTGAACTGCTAAGCTATGGAGACATAAACATGTACGTATATATGTATATATGTATGTATGTATATAAATATATATATAAATATAAATAAATATATAGAAACATATATAAATATAAATATATATAAATATATATTCGCTATAATAGATCGCTAGCCACTACACATTGACTTTGTGTTTGTTCCCTACCAACATGAAATTGAAGATCTACTTCCAAGGGAAGACCCATAATAGCCTAATCAGTAATTTTCCATAGTTTAGCATGGTCCTTAAAGATTCTGGTTCCCTTTGCAATGCAGATTTTGCAACACCCACTGCTATTAATATATAGGGCTGGATGTTCTATTATTTTCCACTTGATATCACATGGGGTCCCTTGATCTTTGAGGTGCAACACATGGCTGGCAAGGGACATGACAAAACATCTTTCTGGGACTCTGAAGGATGACTGGTGGTTGTTAAAAGATTCATTTGAAAGATGTTCTGGCTGATCCAATATATTTACAAACTTGGGAGGTGACTAGATTCACACCCCTGGTATATCACTGGTAGGTTTCAGGCATGGTGATGCTGTTGGTAAAACCGTTGCTGACGTCATTATGGTGCAATAATCCGGTGGTGTTATCTCCATGGTTATTCTTTCTGATCATATGATTGGCGATGATGCTGCCAGTATTAGTGTGAGTACGACTGGGGATAACATATGGTTCAATAACACATCACCGACCATATGACCAAAAATGTTCTGCTGAAGAGTTCTAATACGATGGAAACATGTCCGTTTACTTTTACCAGTTGGTTTTAATGACAAGATATGCTTCCATCTCCATTTCTTTCTTTTGCAAAAATCACATCTTGATATTTGAAATACTGAAAGATCCCATTATATAATATAAGCTTATGCACTCCTTAAAGGTGGAGTGGTCACAGTTGGAGGGTCTTTGATCATAGGCCTGCTGACCAACAGATTTGAATTGAAACTAATCTGCAACAACAATTACTGAAATTTGATTGTTGTTGAATAGAAGTTTCTCAATTAGTTTCTTAATTAGTTTCTTAATAGGTAGATGCTGGACTGTGTGGTAAGAAGTTTTCTTCTCAACCAAATGGTCCAAATGGTTTCATGTTCAGTCCCACTGTCTGGCACCATAGGCAATTGTTTTTTTACTATAGTTCCTGACAAACCAAAGCCTTGAGAGTGGATATAGTGGGCAGAAACTGAAAGAGCCCCGTGCCTCACAGCGTTCATACACACATAATTTTTCACGTCTGGCCGCATAGCCTTTTCCATTTGTTTTCCTGTCTTGTTTTCTGTCTGCCACTACATTCCTCCATGGCACAGGTTTAATTTGTGTATACAAATTTAATTTGCGGTCCATGGGAAGAGCCGTTTTAACGATGCGTCCTGCCCAACTCTTCGAAACGCTGGTGTTAAAACGGGGGTAGCTGATGAAGGAAAATGTTCTCTATGTGGCTTGTGTGTTTTCTGTACTCTGGTTATTATTATTTTCTTGTCTACGTTTTGTTTGCAATGTCCTGTACCCAGATATGCACCTATATATATAGGTAGACGTAGGTATGCACATACCTGTGCGTATATATGCATGTACTCATTTATTATTTGTTTTTACATGACCGAACGTCAGCGTCATCACTGTTGTAAGTAGTTATTTCAACTTTATATTTTCTGACGTACTCTATCTCTTTTTCTATCACTTTTCCCCCTCTCGTTCTTCGTCTGTTACTACTACGTATCTCTCTTTACCCCTCTCGTTCTTCCTCTGTTACTACTACGTATCTCTCTTTACCCCTCTCGTTCTTCCTACTGTTACTACTATATCTCTCTTTCCCCCTCGTACTTCCTTCTGTTACTACTATATTCCTCTCTTTCTCTCGTTGCTCACCTATTCTTCTACTTCCTCTCTTTGTTTCTCCCTCTACCACTCTCTCTCTCTCTCTCCCTTACCCCTGCATGGTCACATGCTTCCGGTCACTAATCCTTTTCTTCCTAGGCTATCGCCGAGCAAACACGCAAACTTACTTCGTCCCCACTTTCAAGTTCGTGCCTCACAGCGTTCATATACACATAATTTTTCACGTCTGGCCGCATAGCCTTTTCCATTTGTTTTCCTGTTTTGTTTTTTGTCTGCCACTACATTCCTCCATGGCACAGGTTTAATTTGTGTATACAAATTTCATTTGCGGTCCATGGGAAGAGCCGTTTTAACGATGCGTCCTGCCCAACTCTTCGAAACGCCGGTGTTAAAACGGGGGTAGCTGATGAAGGAAAATGTTCTCTATGTGGCTTGTGTGTTTTCTGTACTCTGGTTATCATTATTTTCTTGTCTACGTTTTGTTTGCAATGTCCTGTACCCAGATATGCACCTATATATACAGGTAGACGTAGGTATATATATATGCATATACTCATCTATTATTTGTTTATATATATATATTGATATATCTATATATATTTCTCGGTCTGTTAACAGTTAGGCATTCAGACGAGTAAATACTAGGATTGATGTAGCAGCATTTGAAATTTTGTCTGGGTGAATGTAGCCAATGAGAACTAATCAAATTTACATTAATAAACGTAATTTGAACAGATTGAAACCTATGTCCTAGATTATCCACATCTGGGGTGTACATTTATTTAATGTTCTTCTTACAGGTAAGATGAAATATTTTATGTTCTCCACCTGCAAACATTTTTGCAGTATATATATAGTGATGCTTTACTATAGTGTTGTATATTATTGACTGCTATTTTCAGTAAATATAGGTGCATTGTTGTACCACTATCCTATATATATGTATGTCTGTGTGTGTGAGTATATATATGTGTGTGTGTGTGTAAATGTTGAACAATGAGAATGAGTGCTCAACATCACATTGGTGGGTAAAATTTCTTTATTTGTGTGTTGAGGCTACCATTGGTTTCATGTTAAATCTTAACATGGAATCAATGGTAGCCTTAATACACAAATATATATATATATATATATATATATATATATATATATATAAAATATATAGTTTTAGGGAAAATAACCAAGTTTCAAGAACTCATCGATGAAAATCCACTATCACATATAGAAAAATTAATAATTAATATATATATATATATTTATATATATATATTTTATCTATAAAGCTCAATTTAATATTAATTTTTTATAAATTGATTTTAATTGAGTTTTTACCTGTAATTTTGGATTTTGTCCCTAATATTATTATATATATATATATATATATATATATATATATATATATATATATATATATACGTGTGTGTGTAACTGTAGGTGCATGTTTGTTTCTGTAACTCCTTTCCAATTGCTTGACAACTAGTGTTGGTTTGTTTATGTTCCTGTAACTTTGAAGTCCAGCAAAAGTGAAGTTATAAGATAAGTACCAAACTTAGAAATTAAGTCGTTGGGTCGATTTGTTTGACTAAACCCTTCAAGGCTTTATGTGGTGCCCCAGCATGGCCACAATCCAATGACTAAAATAATTAAAAGATACAGAATAATTAAAAAATCATTTTCTAATACAGAAATGCAAGATGAAATTTTTTTATCTTTTCTTTTTCCTCACCTTTCATTCAGTATATTATTCATCCCCGTGGCTTCACCATTTTTGAAGATACGATTTACTGGACAGAACCTTACACTAATAAATTAACAGGATGTCACAAGTTTAATTGCAAGACCAAGAATTTAATACAGACTTCCTTTACAAGACCTATGAATGTAATTAGTTATCACCCAGTTCGCCAGCCACCAGGTGAGTTACTTGCCTCTTTAATATTGTATTCTTCATTGAGACTGAGAGCAAAAAAAAAAAAAAAGCTACCTTGCAGGTTTAATCAGCAACACAGGTTCAGTTCTTGACCAACTTTTATCTATATCTATAAAACAAAGTTTGTGTATGTGTATGTGTTTGGTGTGTGTGTGTACGTGTTGCATATGTTCCTTATGGATTCGAAAACTGAGTTGCCGAGTTTGATAGATGAGGTATCAAAAGGTTCAGTAATCTTTCAGCTACCAAATAAAGTATGTTTTTTCCACAACTTTCTTTTACTCCAAAAATAACCTCAAAAACCAGGTTAGATCGCACAATTTTGAGGTCATTTTCTGGCAATATTCTGATTTGCTTCTAATCTATGTTGCCAATTTTAATGTTTTTGGTGTTAAAAACATGCAGCAATGTACACGGAGTGTTATGAGTGCATTTGAGATGCACAAAACCCTATTTGTCAACAGAAAATGACCAGAAACCATGCATTTTTGGCATAATTATTGGCATATTTTCTGTACCACCCACTTCCGCATTTTTTTATTTTCCAAATTTTCTTCTGGATTTCTATGTTTTTGAAATTGGAGAATATGATTTTACCAAAAAACCACGTTTTCAAAATTTGAATTTCCCACCTCCTCACCCTAATCTCCTAAATTTTAACATTTTCCAAATCTTTTTTTTAATCCATGTAGAAAAATACGGAGAGGATCTTTGTGATTTTTGTCACTATTTACAATTTTGATAATGAACTGTGCCAGAGATAGGGGGAAGAGGTACAGAGGTGCTGGTGTCACATAAAAGGCACCCAGTACTCCCCTCTGTAAAGTGGTTCACATCAGAAAGGGCATCCAACCATAGCAACCACACTAAAACAAACAATGGAACCTGATACAGCTCCTGTTAAACTGTCCCACCCATACTACTACCATGGAAAACGGACATTAAATGATGATGATGAAGAGTCTTAAAGAAAACCCAGCAGAACAGTGTTTGAATGATTCTTGTATTATGCTTAACCACAGTCTTGTGTTAGTTCCTTTCCATCTGGGCCAAAGTTTTCTCTGAATTTGAAGTTCTTCGTAGTATCTACAATCAGATTGTCCTCTGGAGATTTTTCATTTTTCTCTTTCGTTTACAAGATTTTTGATGTGAACTTGTGTGTTGAAACAGATTTTGTTGTATCTTGGGTGGGGGGTCAATATGTCAAGGGTAAACACATGCACTGGTTCTATTTCACTTTACTCTATTCTTTCTATTTTATTCTATTTTTCAATTGGTTATCCATTTGACCAATTAACTAATTGACTGCCTTATTAATCATTCAGTTACAAGTGTTAACAAAAGACTTTTGACAAATCAAGCCAATCAAACAATCAATCAATAAATTGGCTAAATTATTAACCAATTGCAATTGCAAATAAAGAAATGAAATAGAACCAGTGCATGTGTTATTATTGGCATAATGACCCTACTATGACAGAGCAAAAGTGTATTTATTCTATTTACTAATGCCATTTACTCACCTAATACACATGCATTTTTACATACATTTTGGCATCTTAAGAATAAGGATGATTTGCTTTTTGTTTATGAGTGTCATTGCTAATATTTCCAGGGTTTTTAATGTTTTTTTTTATTCACAGGTATTAATTCTTGTAGCAGTAAACCCTGCAGCCATCTTTGCTTACTGTCCAAAGCAGCCAAAGGTTACAAGTGTGTATGTCCTCCGGGAATGAAACCAAGTCAAGACAGTAAAACTTGTGTTGATGGTAAGTAAAAACAATATTTATTCAACATTTCATTTTCATTTTATCATTTTATCTAGTTTCAGCTCATGAGCTGTGGCCATGTTGGGGCACCGCCATTTAAAAATATTTAATAAGACAACTTGTAATTTCTGGCAGAGATTTGAAACCTCCACTAGAGTATTTTGTTATTTCTAAACACCCTTACCTATTGGGCCATCAAAGCAATTTATGGGTTTTTAATTTCTCAATCTTCCTTGTCTTCCTTTTATTCTTTTAATGGTTTCAGTGATTGTGTTGTAGCAATGCTGGAAATTGCCCCTTGGTGGGTTTAGTTGATTCTGTTGCATGTAGACTTCTGTAGTGGTTGTTTGTTGATGCTTGTGGAGAATGAAAATGTCTTTCCAGGGCTCATGAACACTCATGAACAATTAACAAACTAAGCTTTACTCACCACATGCACACACAAACATATATAAATATAGATATATAAACACACATACACACAAGCAAAGATATATATATATATATATATATATATATATATATAGGGGGAGAATTCACAAAAACAAAACAAAAGACTGACAGGTGGTGTAGACAACAAACAAATGTATTAGTATATATATATGTATACATATATATATATATGTATATATATATATATATATATATATATATATATATATATATATATATATATATATATATATATATATATATATATATATATATATATATATATATATATATATGTGGAGGCACAATGGCCCAGTGGTTAGGGCAGCGGACTCGCGGTCATAGGATTGCGGTTTTGATTCCCAGACCGGGCGGTGTCAGTGTTTATTGAGCGAAAACACCTAAGCTCCACGAGGCTCTGGCAGGGGTGGTGGCGAACCCTGCTGTACTCTTTCACCACAACTTTCTCTCACTCTTACTTCCTGTTTCTGTTGTGCCTGTAATTCAATGGGTCAGCCTTGTCACGCTGAACATCCCCGAGAACTATGTTAAGGGTACACGTGTCTGGAGTGTTCAGCCACTTGCACGTTAATTTCATGATCAGGCTGTTCCGTTGATCGGATCAACTGGAACCCTCGACGTCGTAAGCGACGGAGTGCCAACATATATATATTAATATTAGTATATATATATATATATATATATATATATATATATATATATATATATATATATATTAATATTAGTATATATATAAAGAATGAGATAAAGAGACCAATGGCATAAATAAATTTATATTTTATGTAGAATGTCTTACAGTTGTTTCAGGGAAAATTCAATGTATTCGTTCATCGGAGACGGTAATAGTAGAAGTTAAGGATTATTAAATCTGTATGAGTAGATTTGCAGTAAGAAATGAGAGCGATGTGGAGAAAAAAAACAAAGAAGAAAATACTTGGAGTATAGTTCCATTCCAGTGATATCGCTGGAAAATACCCACATGGATTCTATACATGGATATTTAACTTTGGAATGGAACTCTACTCCATTGGTCTCGTTATCTCATTCTTTTTATATATATACACGCTAATACACGACCCATGTTAAATTCCCCATTCATGTTGCAACCACATCTGGGGCACAACTAGTCGGTATACAGCACTTACTCGGTATTACCTGTAACATTCGGGTCTGGTTGACTCCATTACCCATCATAACCTTTATATATATATATATATATATATATATATATATATAGATATATACGCACATACAGAAGCAAGCATATATATAAATACACGCACACACACACACACGTTCACACAGGCAAACGTGTGTGTGTGTGTGTGTGTTTGCTTTTGTGTCACTGTATTTACCATATTTATAGTGAGATGAAATTCACTCTATTGATATGAGTTCAAATTTTCTTTGCAGCTCAAGACGAATACTTGCTCTATGCCTTTCGAGATAGGATTAAAGATATTGATTTACAAAATTCAGCCCCAAGAAGCAGCTCTTTCATGGCAATATTTGATCGGAGAAAAGCTTTGCTAGATTTTGATTACAACCGTAAAACTAATTATGTATATTACATTTCAGAACGTTCATCGCAAGTAAGTTTTTTTCAATGATAATTTTTAATTTTATATTTTATTGGTTTTAGACATAAATCTATGGCCACACTGGCTATCAGTCTCTTTTGTTGAACTACTAAGTTATAGGGGCTTAAACAAACCAACATCTGTTGCTACATACTGGGCAGTACAAACACACATATAATTTATCTCTTACTTATTTCAGTACCTGACTGTGGTCATGCTGGAGCACTCCGTTGGAGGGTTTAGTTGATCAAATTTAACCAAGGGCTTTTTTTTTAATAAGCCTGGTAATTATTCACTCAATCGATTTTACTGAACCACTAAATTATGGGGATGTAAACAAACCAACATTGGTTGCAAAGTGTATTCTTTTATTCTTTAACAGGTTTCAGTCATTTGAATGCGGCCATGCTAGAGCACCATCTTAAGGGATTTTAGTTGAAGAAATTAATCCCAGGACTTATTTTTTTGTAAGCCTAGTACTTATTCTATCAGTTTCTTTTGCTGAACTGCTAAGTTATAGAGATGTCAACACACCAACATCAGTTATCAAGTGATGGTAGGGGACAAACACAGACACAAAGACTCACACACGCCATAAATATATATGTGTGTGTTTCTCTGTGTGTGTGTGTGTGTGTGTGTGTGTGTATATATATATGCATATTTTATTTTTTTATTTTTGCGCCCTTTTAAAGCCTAGCTAGGCTCATGGGCCAGGTTTGCCAGTTTCTATGGCGTATGTGTCCCCCCCCCCAGGTGGACGGGACGGCAGTCCATTGCAGCATTACTCAAGAGACAGGAAGAAAGAGCGAGAGAAAGTTGGGGCGAAAGAGTACAACAGGGGTCACCACCACCCCCTGCGAGAGCCTCGTGGAACTTTTAGGTGTTTTCGCTCAATAAACACACACAATGTCCGGTCTGAGAATCGAAACCGCAATCCTCCGACCGCGAGTTTGCTGCCCTAACCACTGGGCCATTGCGCCTCCCTTGCCTGTGTGAGGCCCAAAACTTGAAAGAAGCTTTTCATGTGCCACTGGCATCGGCCACTTAATCTAAGTATAAATGTCTTTGCAGTATATTATGAACAGGGTTTGAAATATTTTGTGGAAATTTCCTAAGTTTACAACAATGCTATTTACATTTTTATGATTTTAACCTAAATTATTATTTTCTCTGCAGCAAACAATTACTCAGATCACAACAAGTGGTCTAAACAAGACCTCTTGGCCAGCAGAACTATTTTTAGGCAAACCAAATTCACTTGCAATTGATTGGATTTCAAGGAATTTGTTCTGGAGCAGCACAGATTCGAAGAGCATACATGTTATGAAGATGAATAGTAACTTTACTATTCACAAAATTATTTTAGGAAACTCCGGGAAACAAACAGATGTTTCCTTTCCAACATCTCTCTGCCTGGATCCAAGCAAAGGGTTTGTGAGATTTTTATTCTTCTAATTGCATTCTTCTCATATTTATTCAGTGTAAGATGGAAAGCTGGCAGAATCGTTAGCATGCCAAGCAAAATGCTTTCCAGCATTTCATCTGCCTTTCCGTTCTGAGTTCAAATTTTGCCGAGGTCGACTTTGCCTTTCGTTCTTTTGGAGGTTCCTAAAATAGGTGCCAGTCATGTACTGGGGTCGATTTCATCATCTTACCCCCTCCCCAAGATTGCTGGCCTTGTGCCAAAATTTGAAACCAGTATTTATTCAATGTCTAACTCACTCTCCTTTCCTTTCTTTTCTTTTCCTACTGGGGTTGCCGTGTGTCTCCCCTACGGCAAGATACCTCTCTCTATCCCTCCATACTTCCTACCCCTCATCACCTGACTCAAAGCCATCTCCTTCAATACTCCTCCCCCTCCCAGTTGAGGGAGGTTTGTCAGTGCACCCAGTACACTCTGTAGTGTGGTTGGCATGAGGAAGGGCATCCAGCTGTAGAAACCATGCCAAAGCAGACAATGGAACCTGATACAGCTCTTGGCTTTGCTTAGTTCCTGTCAAACCGTTCCAACCCAGACCAGCATGGAAAGCAAAGGTTAAATGATGGTGGTGGTGGTGGTGGTCAGAGCCAAACACAAATATATGAGTTTCTTTTTTCCTTTCTTCTTAGATTACTTTACTGGACAGACAAAGGAAGTTACGATATTCCTGTTAAAATTGGTGCTGTTAAAATGGATGGTTCTGACCCACAGATACTTGTTAAGGATAATATGCAAACACCAGGTTTCCTCACAAAAGATCCAAATGACCCGATTTTATATTGGTCCGATGGCCAGCTTGGTAAGGTAAGTAACTATATTGAATTTTGACTTAGCACCTAGTCTTCATGATGCTATACATTTTTTATAAACATCTTCCCTGAACTAATTTTTGTTAATGTGTGTGTGTATATATATATATATATATATATATATATATATATTATAATCATAAGATCATTTGCATCACAGAGCTCCAGTAGTCTGGTTCCCTTCTCATTGCAGGAACCAAAGCCAGAGCCTCCATGTATGCCATGGAAGCCCCTTGCATGTTGTCCAACATGTCCATTGAAATCACCAGCCACAAAGAGAAGATCCCTGTCATTCATCAATGAGGTAGTCTGCAAAAGGGTGTCATAAAATTGGTCTTTCTGTCCATCAGGTAGCCCCAGTTGAGGGGCATAGGCCGAGATGACGGTAGCTAACCTATGGTGAAGCACTAATCTAATCTTAAATACTCTGTCACATACTCTGACTACCTCAATTACCTTATCAACCCATTTCTCCGCAAGAAATATACCCACGCCCCTGACCCCGTCAGTGTTCCCTGCCCAGAAAATCTTGTATCTGTGTTCTTTGCCTGTGAGGAACCTAGCGAACCTCCTCTCCACCTTACTTCTTGGAGGAGGGAACCAGACTGCTGGAGTTCTGTGATGTAAATGATCTTATGGTTTGCAATACCAACTTCAGGAAACCTGCCTGTCACCTAGTCACCTACCGTTCTGGCAGACACACTAGCCAAATTGACTACATCCTCACCAGAAAAAGGGAAAGAGGACTGCTTATAAATGCCAAAACCTTCCAAGGTGAAGAATGTACTCCTCAACACAGATTAGCAGTTAGTGACTTCGATATCATGGCTAAATGGATGTCCAGAAGGAGACCAGCTTGGAAGAGAAGGGTCTGGAAGCTTAAAGATCCTGCAAATGGCACAGAGATTTAGAGATGTGTTACTCGAAGTCTTCGACGAAATAAAAGGGGATATAGGATCACATAATATGGAAGAGAATTGGAGGTTTCTACGGGACAACCTCCTGAAAGCCATTGACCAGATCTGTGGATGGTGAAAAGTCCCCTCTCAACCCAAAGTAGCGTGGTGGTGGAACAATGTGGTTGACAGGGCTATTAGACTGTAGGGAAGTGGTTATACACCATTAGGTCTACTCCGCTTCCGTACATTAACTTCTTGAAGAAACAACGGAACGCAGATTCTGAACTATCAACACAACAATATTTATTACAATAGAATTCGGCAGCACTTCGCCCTTTGGTTACTGAGACGCCGTCAATGATGTTGCGTGGTTATTTGTGTAGCTCCAGAGTTGGAATGTTGGAGAGAAGCTGCTACGACGTCCAGGTCCTTCGTCGGCCAGCGAGAAAGAGGATGAAAATCCGCGCGAAGCTTGGATATCGATGACTACGCATGCGGATGAGACTCTTCCTGTATTCCTTCCGGAACTAGTCCCTGTGCATGCGTGGATAAACTCCGGAAATGTCGTCTGCTGTAAAGGCGTCACTACATGGCTCCTCCTCGAGTGCCGCAAGCACGAAAATAGAAAATTGGAGTGGCACCTGAGGTAAGATGGCTACCGAAACCACCCACAAGATGTGGCACAAATACACACAAAGAAATGATGTACACTTGTGAGATACATGCATGCAATGTACAAATGAATTGACAATGACAAAACAACCGTGATGACAACTGTCCAGGAAACTGGAATCACGCGATGTAAAAGTCTGATTTTTTTGTTTTATCCTGAAAGGAAAGAAAATATATGAGTGCACAAGTGTGTGTGTGAGAGAAAATACAGAACATAGTAAAAGGGTCTGTAACATAGACTGTGAAAAAAGTCTTAAAACACTGAGATAGAGAAAACCAGTTCGTATAAAAGTTACACAAGGAGATTTAGAATGTTCATACGCAGGAAGTTGCGGTCAAGGAGCAGAGCTGTAGTTGAGCGTCGGATGCTGGGACCTGTGTTACCTGGTACGGAATATTCTGGCTGGTTAGTTCTGGTCTGTTGATCGTGAGTGGAAACATTCACTCTAATACGATCGAGATAAAACCGCGCTTGTTGATGTTGGTTGTTTGTGTATGTATAGAAGTCATATTGACGCTGGCGACGATGCTGGTAGTACGTAGTTGAACGATGCTGTTGATGTCGTCGCTGGAACTGGCTGGTTGGTTGGTGTGTGGTGGTAATGATGTTGACAGTGGTGTGTGCGGTGTTTGAAAAACGGGCACGTTGTACACGGAAGTTGAGGGTTTGTCAAGGTACGCTTTTTCAGACGGTCGACAGACACAATCTCTGTACGACCATTAGCGTGGATCTTGAAGAAATTCAACCCAAGGCTGCGGATTTGAGCGAGGCGTGTAAGGCAGACTTAAGTTGCCTATGAAATCTCTCAACCATCCCATCAGAAGCGGGATGGTAGCTGGTGGTGCGTATCAGGAGACAGAATCTTGAGAAGTACCGTTGAGTGGCATTGCTTGAAAATGCTGCCATGAATTCGAAGCTGCGAGCGAAAATGACCAAAAGATCCCGTGCAAATGAAGATAAGCCAAAACTCTTCCATTCTCCGGCCGAGAGAAACGGAAAGGTGACGAAAAATGCTGAACTGGGAACAAGTAAGCATCAAGAAATGTTATGTACTCACTGAAATGTAACTGTGCATTTTACTGCTATTTTCAGCAAGTAGAGGACGCTGTATAAGAATGAATTGACGTTCCATGAAACATGTAGGAGACTGCTCAAAAAGTTGTTAGGATGAAATAACCGTGAAGTTTTTTGTGTGAAAAACCACAAAGGTCTCAGCCGCAAAGAAGTCTTTGGTTATAGGCTCTGGAAGTCATTGACAAAATGAAAAGCTTTAACGTAGGAAAATTTTATTTAGCTTTTCAATTATGATGGGCGAGAATGTAGAGGCAATCCTGAAGTTGAACGTCGCGAAACATACGAATTCAATGGCTGTTGAAACGAGGTCTGTAGATCTCTTAGCTCGGGGTACCAATTGTAGTATTATTGGTCGGCAGATCAGAATTTCCCGGCTGCAGTTGTTCTTTATTCGGGGTCACCAATTGTAGGGAAGTGGTTATACACCATTAGGTCTACTCCGCTTCCGTACATTAACTTCTTGAAGAAACAACGGAACGCAGATTCTGAACTATCAACACAACAATATTTATTACAATAGAATTCGGCAGCACTTCGCCCTGTGGTTACTGAGACGCCGTCAATGATGTTGAGTGGTTATTTGTCTAGCTCCAGAGTTGGAATGTTGGAGAGAGGCTGCTACAACGTCCAGGCCCTTCGTTGGCCAGCGAGAAAGTGGATGAAAATCCGCATGAAGCTTGGATATCGATGACTACGCATGCGCATGAGACTCTTCCTGTATTCCTTCCAGAACTAGTCCCTGCGCATGCGTGGATAAACTCCGGAAATGTCGTCTGCTGTAAAGGCGTCACTACAAGACAAAAGAAAAGGCTTGGAAGGACTGGAAGAACGGAGGTAGCAGGGAATTGTATCAGACTGCCAGAACAGAAGCTGGGAGACAAGTTTATTTAGCCAGAGGGGAAGCAAATAAGAAAAAAATTGCCAATGTTCTGCTCCGTGAGAACCAAAGATTTGAAGTATTTCATGTTGCAAGACTGTGTGAGAGACAATCATGATATTGTAGGAGAGAAATGTGTCCGCATTTGATGACTCACTTGCACTAAACGAGGCTGCAAAGAGAAAGGTTTGGAGACGCCACTATGAAAGGTTGCTTAACAAAGAGAATGAATGGGAGAAAGAGAATCTGCCAAATGTCGACTCAACAGAAAGACCAGCTATCCTAAGTACTAGCTGGAAAGTAGTGGATGAGTAGTACTAGCTGGAAAGTAGTGGATGAGTAGTACTAGCTGGAAAGTAGTGGATGAGTAGTACTAGCTGGAAAGTAGTGGATGAGTAGTACTAGCTGGAAAGTAGTGGATGAGTAGTACTAGCTGGAAAGTAGTGGATGAGTAGTACTAGCTGGAAAGTAGTGGATGAGTAGTACTAGCTGGAAAGTAGTGGATGAGTAGTACAAGCTGGAAAGTAGTGGATGAGTAGTACTAACTGGAAAGTAGTAGATGAGTAGTACTAGCTGGAAAGTACTGGATGAGTAGTACTAGCTGGAAAGTAGTGGATGAGTAGTACTAACTGGAAAGTAGTGGATGAGTAGTACTAGCTGGAAAGTAGTGGATGAGTAGTACTAGCTGGAAAGTAGTGGATGAGTAGTACTAGCTGGAAAGTAGTGGATGAGTAGTACTAGCTGGAAAGTAGTGGATGAGTAGTACTAGCTGGAAAGTAGTGTATGAGTAGTACTAGCTGGAAAGTAGTGGATGAGTAGTACTAGATGGAAAGTAGTGGATGAGTAGTACTAACTGGAAAGTAGTGGATGAGTAGTACTAGCTGGAAAGTAGTGGATGAGTAGTACTAGCTGGAAAGTAGTGGATGAGTAGTACTAGCTGGAAAGTAGTGGATGAGTAGTACTAGCTGGAAAGTAGTGGATGAGTAGTACTAGCTGGAAAGTAGTGGATGAGTAGTACTAGCTGGAAAGTAGTGGATGAATAGTACTAGATGGAAAGTAGTGGATGAATAGTACTAGCTGGAAAGTACTGGATGAGTAGTACTAGCTGGAATGTAGTAGATGAGTAGTACTAGCTGGAAAGTAGTGGATGAGTAGTACTAGCTGGAAAGTAGTGGATGAGTAGTACTAGCTGGAAAGTAGTAGATGAGTAGTACTAGCTGGAAAGTACTGGATGAGTAGTACTAGCTGGAAAGTAGTGGATGAGTAGTACTAGCTGGAAAGTAGTGGATGAGTAGTACTAACTGCAAAGTAGTGGATGAGTAGTACTAGCTGGAAAGTAGTGGATGAGTAGTACTAGCTGGAAAGTAGTGGATGAGTAGTACTAGCTGGAAAGTAGTGGATGAGTAGTACTAGCTGGAAAGTAGTGGATGAGTAGTAATAACTGGAAAGTAGTGGATGAGTAGTACTAGCTGGAAAGTAGTGGATGAGTAGTACTAGCTGGAAAGTAGTGGATGAGTAGTACTAGCTGGAAAGTAGTGGATGAGTAGTACTAGCTGGAAAGTAGTGGATGAGTAGTACTAGCTGGAAAGTAGTGGATGAGTAGTACTAGCTGGAAAGTAGTGGATGAGTAGTACTAGCTGGAAAGTAGTGGATGAGTAGTACAAGCTGGAAAGTAGTGGATGAGTAGTACTAACTGGAAAGTAGTAGATGAGTAGTACTAGCTGGAAAGTACTGGATGAGTAGTACTAGCTGGAAAGTAGTGGATGAGTAGTACTAGCTGGAAAGTAGTGGATGAGTAGTACTAGCTGGAAAGTAGTGGATGAGTAGTACTAACTGGAAAGTAGTGGATGAGTAGTACTAG
The DNA here is from genome assembly GCF_046866305.1 of Octopus bimaculoides. Taxonomy (NCBI): domain Eukaryota; kingdom Metazoa; phylum Mollusca; class Cephalopoda; order Octopoda; family Octopodidae; genus Octopus; species Octopus bimaculoides. Next base: position 32,052,876 of record NC_142935.1, read on the forward strand.
CTGGAAAGTAGTGGATGAGTAGTACTAGCTGGAAAGTACTGGATGAGTAGTACTAGCTGGAATGTAGTAGATGAGTAGTACTAGCTGGAAAGTAGTGGATGAGTAGTACTAGCTGGAAAGTACTGGATCAGTAGTACTAGCTGGAAAGTAGTGGATGAGTAGTACTAGCTGGAAAGTAGTGGATGAGTAGTACTAGCTGGAAAGTAGTGGATGAGTAGTACTAGCTGGAAAGTAGTGGATGAGTAGTACTAGCTGGAAAGTAGTGGATGAGTAGTACTAGCTGGAAAGTAGTGGATGAGTAGTACTAGCTGGAAAGTAGTGGATGAGTAGTACAAGCTGGAAAGTAGTGGATGAGTAGTACTAACTGGAAAGTAGTAGATGAGTAGTACTAGGTGGAAAGTACTGGATGAGTAGTACTAGCTGGAAAGTACTGGGTGAGTAGTACTAGCTGGAAAGTAGTGGATGAGTAGTACTAGCTGGAAAGTACTGGATGAGTAGTACTAGCTGGAAAGTACTGGATGAGTAGTACTAGCTGGAAAGTACTGGATGAGTAGTACTAGCTGGAAAGTAGTGGATGAGTAGTACTAGCTGGAAAGTACTGGATGAGTGCGACTAACTGGAAAGTAGTGGATCAGTAGTACTAGCTGGAAAGTACTGGATGAGTAGTAATAACTGGAAAGTAGTGGATGAGTAGTACTAGCTGGAAAGTACTGGATGAGTAGTACTAGCTGGAAAGTAGTGGATGAGTAGCACTAGCTGGAAAGTACTGGATGAGTAGTACTAGCTGGAAAGTACTGGATGAGTGCTACTAACTGGAAAGTAGTGGATGAGTAGTACTAGCTGGAAAGTAGTGGATGAGTAGTACTAGCTGGAAAGTACTGGATGAGTAGTACTAGCTGGAAAGTAGTAGATGAGTAGTACTAGCTGGAAAGTAGTAGATGAGTAGTACTAGCTGGAAAGTAGTGGATGAGTAGTACTAGCTGGAAAGTACTGGATGAGTAGTACTAGCTGGAAAGTACTGGATGAGTAGTACTAGCTGGAAAGTACTGGATGAGTAGTACTAGCTGGAAAGTACTGGATGAGTACTACTAACTGGAAAGTAGTGGATGAGTAGTACTAGCTGGAAAGTAGTGGATGAGTAGTACTAGGTGGAAAGTAGTGGATGAGTAGTACTAGCTGGAAAGTAGTGGATGAGTAGTACTAGCTGGAAAGTAGTGGATGAGTAGTACTAGCTGGAAAGTAGTGGATGAGTAGTACTAGCTGGAAAGTAGTGGATGAGTAGTACTAACTGGAAAGTAGTGGATGAGTATTACTAGCTGGAAAGTAGTGGATGAGTAGTACTAGCTGGAAAGTAGTGGATGAGTAGTACTAGCTGGAAAGTAGTGGATGAGTAGTACTAGCTGGAAAGTAGTGGATGAGTAGTACTAGCTGGAAAGTAGTGGATGAGTAGTACTAACTGGAAAATAGTGGATGAGTAGTACTAACTGGAAAGTACTGGATGAGTAGTACTAGCTGGAAAGTAGTGGATGAGTAGTACTAGCTGGAAAGTACTGGATGAGTAGTACTAGCTGGAAAGTAGTGGATGAGTAGTACTAGCTGGAAAGTAGTGGATGAGTAGTACTAACTGGAAAATAGTGGATGAGTAGTACTAGCTGGAAAGTACTGGATGAGTAGTACTAGCTGGAAAGTAGTGGATGAGTAGTACTAGCTGGAAAGTAGTGGATGAGTAGTACTAGCTGGAAAGTAGTGGATGAGTAGTACTAGCTGGAAAGTAGTGGATGAGTAGTACTAGCTGGAAAGTAGTGGATGAGTAGTACTAGCTGGAAAGTAGTGGATGAGTAGTACTAGCTGGAAAGTAGTGGATGAGTAGTACTAGCTGGTAAGTAGTGGATGAGTAGTACTAACTGGAAAATAGTGGATGAGTAGTACTAGCTGGAAAGTACTGGATGAGTAGTACTAGCTGGAAAGTAGTGGATGAGTAGTACTAGCTGGAAAGTACTGGATGAGTAGTACTAGCTGGAAAGTAGTGGATGAGCAGTACTAGCTGGAAAGTAGTGGATGAGTAGTACTAGCTGGAATGTACTGGATGAGTAGTACTAGCTGGAAAGTAGTGGATGAGTAGTACTAGCTGGAAAGTACTGGATGAGTAGTACTAGCTGGAAAGTAGTGGATGAATAGTACTAACTGGAAAGTAGTGGATGAGTAGTACTGGCTGGAAAGTAGTGGATGAGTAGTACTAGCTGGAAAGTAGTGGATGGGTAGTACTAGCTGGAAAGTAGTGGATGAGTAGTACTAGCTGGAAAGTAGTGGATGAGTAGTACTAACTGGAAAGTAGTGGATGAGTAGTACTAGCTGGAAAGTAGTGGATGAGTAGTACTAGCTGGAAAGTACTGGATGAGTAGTACTAGGTGGAAAGTAGTGGATGAGTGGTACTAGCTGGAAAGTAGTGGATGAGTAGTACTAGCTGGAAAGTAGTGGATGAGTAGTACTAGCTGGAAAGTAGTGGATGAGTAGTACTAGCTGGAAAGTAGTGGATGAGTAGTACTAGCTGGAAAGTAGTGGATGAGTAGTACTAGCTGGAAAGTAGTGGATGAGTAGTACTAGCCGGAAAGTAGTGGATGAGTAGTACTAGCTGGAAAGTAGTGGATGAGTAGTACTAGCTGGAAAGTAGTGGATGAGTAGTACTAACTGGAAAGTAGTGGATGAGTATTACTAGCTGGAAAGTAGTGGATGAGTAGTACTAGCTGGAAAGTAGTGGATGAGTAGTACTAGTTGGAAAGTAGTGGATGAGTAGTACTAGCTGGAAAGTAGTGGATGAGTAGTACTAGCTGGAAAGTAGTGGATGAGTAGTACTAACTGGAAAGTAGTGGATGAGTAGTACTAGCTGGAAAGTAGTGGTTGAGTAGTACTAGCTGGAAAGTACTGGATGAGTAGTACTAGGTGGAAAGTAGTGGATGAGTGGTACTAGCTGGAAAGTAGTGGATGAGTAGTACTAGCTGGAAAGTAGTGGATGAGTAGTACTCGCTGGAAAGTACTGGATGAGTAGTAATAACTGGAAAGTAGTGGATGAGTAGTACTAGCTGGAAAGTACTGGATGAGTAGTACTAGCTGGAAAGTAGTGGATGAGTAGTACTAGCTGGAAAGTACTGGATGAGTAGTACTAGCTGGAAAGTACTGGATGAGTGCTACTAACTGGAAAGTAGTGGATGAGTAGTACTAGCTGGAAAGTAGTGGATGAGTAGTACTAGCTGGAAAGTACTGGATGAGTAGTACTAGCTGGAAAGTAGTAGATGAGTAGTACTAGCTGGAAAGTAGTAGATGAGTAGTACTAGCTGGAAAGTAGTGGATGAGTAGTACTAGCTGGAAAGTACTGGATGAGTAGTACTAGCTGGAAAGTAGTGGATGAGTAGTACTAGCTGGAAAGTACTGGATGAGTAGTACTAGCTGGAAAGTAGTGGATGAGTAGTACTAGCTGGAAAGTAGTGGATGAGTAGTACTAGCTGGAAAGTAGTGGATGAGCAGTACTAGCTGGAAAGTAGTGGATGAGTAGTACTAGCTGGAATGTACTGGATGAGTAGTACTAGCTGGAAAGTAGTGGATGAGTAGTACTAGCTGGAAAGTACTGGATGAGTAGTACTAGCTGGAAAGTAGTGGATGAATAGTACTAACTGGAAAGTAGTGGATGAGTAGTACTAGCTGGAAAGTAGTGGATGAGTTGTACTAGCTGGAAAGTAGTGGATGAGTAGTACTAGCTGGAAAGTAGTGGATGAGTAGTACTAGCTGGAAAGTAGTGGATGAGTAGTACTAGCTGGAAAGTAGTGGATGAGTAGTACTAGCTGGAAAGTAGTGGATGAGTAGTACTAGCTGGAAAGTAGTGGATGAGTAGTACAAGCTGGAAAGTAGTGGATGAGTAGTACTAACTGGAAAGTAGTAGATGAGTAGAACTAGGTGGAAAGTACTGGATGAGTAGTACTAGCTGGAAAGTAGTGGATGAGTAGTACTAGCTGGAAAGTAGTGGATGAGTAGTACTAGCTGGAAAGTAGTGGATGAGTAGTACTAGCTGGAAAGTAGTGGATGAGTAGTACTAGCTGGAAAGTAGTGGATGAGTAGTACTAGCTGGAAAGTAGTGGATGAGTAGTACTAGCTGGAAAGTAGTGGATGAGTAGTACAAGCTGGAAAGTAGTGGATGAGTAGTACTAACTGGAAAGTAGTAGATGAGTAGTACTAGCTGGAAAGTACTGGATGAGTAGTACTAGCTGGAAAGTAGAGGATGAGTAGTACTAGCTGGAAAGTAGTGGATGAGTAGTACTAGCTGGAAAGTAGTGGATGATTAGTACTAACTGGAAAGTAGTGGATGAGTAGTACTAGCTGGAAAGTAGTGGATGAGTAGTACTAGCTGGAAAGTAGTGGATGAGTAGTACAAGCTGGAAAGTAGTGGATGAGTAGTACTAACTGGAAAGTAGTAGATGAGTAGTACTAGGTGGAAAGTACTGGATGAGTAGTACTAGCTGGAAAGTACTGGGTGAGTAGTACTAGCTGGAAAGTAGTGGATGAGTAGTACTAGCTGGAAAGTACTGGATGAGTAGTACTAGCTGAGTAGTACTAGCTGGAAAGTACTGGATGAGTAGTACTAGCTGGAAAGTAGTGGATGAGTAGTACTAGCTGGAAAGTACTGGATGAGTGCGACTAACTGGAAAGTAGTGGATCAGTAGTACTAGCTGGAAAGTACTGGATGAGTAGTAATAACTGGAAAGTAGTGGATGAGTAGTACTAGCTGGAAAGTACTGGATGAGTAGTACTAGCTGGAAAGTAGTGGATGAGTAGTACTAGCTGGAAAGTACTGGATGAGTAGTACTAGCTGGAAAGTACTGGATGAGTAGTACTAGCTGGAAAGTAGTGGATGAGTAGTACTAGCTGGAAAGTAGTGGATGAGTAGTACTAGCTGGAAAGTAGTGGATGAGTAGTACTAGCTGGAAAGTAGTGGATGAGTAGTACTAGCTGGAAAGTAGTGGATGAGTAGTACTAGCTGGAAAGTAGTGGATGAGTAGTACTAACTGGAAAGTAGTGGATGAGTATTACTAGCTGGAAAGTAGTGGATGAGTAGTACTAGCTGGAAAGTAGTGGATGAGTAGTACTAGCTGGAAAGTAGTGGATGAGTAGTACTAGCTGGAAAGTAGTGGATGAGTAGTACTAGCTGGAAAGTAGTGGATGAGTAGTACTAACTGGAAAATAGTGGATGAGTAGTACTAGCTGGAAAGTAGTGGATGAGTAGTACTAGCTGGAAAGTACTGGATGAGTAGTACTAGCTGGAATGTAGTAGATGAGTAGTACTAGCTGGAAAGTAGTGGATGAGTAGTACTAGCTGGAAAGTAGTGGATGAGTAGTACTAGCTGGAAAGTAGTGGATGAGTAGTACTAGCTGGAAAGTAGTGGATGAGTAGTACTAGCTGGAATGTAGTAGATGAGTAGTACTAGCTGGAAAGTAGTGGATGAGTAGTACTAGCTGGAAAGTACTGGATCAGTAGTACTAGCTGGAAAGTAGTGGATGAGTAGTACTAGCTGGAAAGTAGTGGATGAGTAGTACTAGCTGGAAAGTAGTGGATGAGTAGTACTAGCTGGAAAGTAGTGGATGAGTAGTACTAGCTGGAAAGTAGTGGATGAGTAGTACTAGCTGGAAAGTAGTGGATGAGTAGTACTAGCTGGAAAGTAGTGGATGAGTAGTACAAGCTGGAAAGTAGTGGATGAGTAGTACTAACTGGAAAGTAGTAGATGAGTAGTACTAGGTGGAAAGTACTGGATGAGTAGTACTAGCTGGAAAGTACTGGGTGAGTAGTACTAGCTGGAAAGTAGTGGATGAGTAGTACTAGCTGGAAAGTACTGGATGAGTAGTACTAGCTGGAAAGTACTGGATGAGTAGTACTAGCTGGAAAGTACTGGATGAGTAGTACTAGCTGGAAAGTAGTGGATGAGTAGTACTAGCTGGAAAGTACTGGATGAGTGCGACTAACTGGAAAGTAGTGGATCAGTAGTACTAGCTGGAAAGTACTGGATGAGTAGTAATAACTGGAAAGTAGTGGATGAGTAGTACTAGCTGGAAAGTACTGGATGAGTAGTACTAGCTGGAAAGTAGTGGATGAGTAGTACTAGCTGGAAAGTACTGGATGAGTAGTACTAGCTGGAAAGTACTGGATGAGTAGTACTAGCTGGAAAGTAGTGGATGAGTAGTACTAGCTGGAAAGTAGTGGATGAGTAGTACTAGCTGGAAAGTAGTGGATGAGTAGTACTAGCTGGAAAGTACTGGATCAGTAGTACTAGCTGGAAAGTAGTGGATGAGTAGTACTAGCTGGAAAGTAGTGGATGAGTAGTACTAACTGGAAAGTAGTGGATGAGTATTACTAGCTGGAAAGTAGTGGATGAGTAGTACTAGCTGGAAAGTAGTGGATGAGTAGTACTAGCTGGAAAGTAGTGGATGAGTAGTACTAGCTGGAAAGTAGTGGATGAGTAGTACTAGCTGGAAAGTAGTGGATGAGTAGTACTAACTGGAAAATAGTGGATGAGTAGTACTAGCTGGAAAGTAGTGGATGAGTAGTACTAGCTGGAAAGTACTGGATGAGTAGTACTAGCTGGAATGTAGTAGATGAGTAGTACTAGCTGGAAAGTAGTGGATGAGTAGTACTAGCTGGAAAGTACTGGATCAGTAGTACTAGCTGGAAAGTAGTGGATGAGTAGTACTAGCTGGAAAGTAGTGGATGAGTAGTACTAGCTGGAAAGTAGTGGATGAGTAGTACTAGCTGGAAAGTAGTGGATGAGTAGTACTAGCTGGAAAGTAGTGGATGAGTAGTACTAGCTGGAAAGTAGTGGATGAGTAGTACTAGCTGGAAAGTAGTGGATGAGTAGTACAAGCTGGAAAGTAGTGGATGAGTAGTACTAACTGGAAAGTAGTAGATGAGTAGTACTAGGTGGAAAGTACTGGATGAGTAGTACTAGCTGGAAAGTACTGGGTGAGTAGTACTAGCTGGAAAGTAGTGGATGAGTAGTACTAGCTGGAAAGTACTGGATGAGTAGTACTAGCTGGAAAGTACTGGATGAGTAGTACTAGCTGGAAAGTACTGGATGAGTAGTACTAGCTGGAAAGTAGTGGATGAGTAGTACTAGCTGGAAAGTACTGGATGAGTGCGACTAACTGGAAAGTAGTGGATCAGTAGTACTAGCTGGAAAGTACTGGATGAGTAGTAATAACTGGAAAGTAGTGGATGAGTAGTACTAGCTGGAAAGTACTGGATGAGTAGTACTAGCTGGAAAGTAGTGGATGAGTAGTACTAGCTGGAAAGTACTGGATGAGTAGTACTAGCTGGAAAGTACTGGATGAGTGCTACTAACTGGAAAGTAGTGGATGAGTAGTACTAGCTGGAAAGTAGTGGATGAGTAGTACTAGCTAGAAAGTACTGGATGAGTAGTACTAGCTGGAAAGTAGTAGATGAGTAGTACTAGCTGGAAAGTAGTAGATGAGTAGTACTAGCTGGAAAGTAGTGGATGAGTAGTACTAGCTGGAAAGTACTGGATGAGTAGTACTAGCTGGAAAGTACTGGATGAGTAGTACTAGCTGGAAAGTACTGGATGAGTAGTACTAGCTGGAAAGTACTGGATGAGTACTACTAACTGGAAAGTAGTGGATGAGTAGTACTAGCTGGAAAGTAGTGGATGAGTAGTACTAGCTGGAAAGTAGTGGATGAGTAGTACTAGCTGGAAAGTAGTGGATGAGTAGTACTAGCTGGAAAGTAGTGGATGAGTAGTACTAGCTGGAAAGTAGTGGATGAGTAGTACTAGCTGGAAAGTAGTGGATGAGTAGTACTAACTGGAAAGTAGTGGATGAGTATTACTAGCTGGAAAGTAGTGGATGAGTAGTACTAGCTGGAAAGTAGTGGATGAGTAGTACTAGCTGGAAAGTAGTGGATGAGTAGTACTAGCTGGAAAGTAGTGGATGAGTAGTACTAGCTAGAAAGTAGTGGATGAGTAGTACTAACTGGAAAATAGTGGATGAGTAGTACTAGCTGGAAAGTACTGGATGAGTAGTACTAGCTGGAAAGTAGTGGATGAGTAGTACTAGCTGGAAAGTACTGGATGAGTAGTACTAGCTGGAAAGTAGTGGATTAGTAGTACTAGCTGGAAAGTAGTGGATGAGTAGTACTAACTGGAAAATAGTGGATGAGTAGTACTAGCTGGAAAGTACTGGATGAGTAGTACTAGCTGGAAAGTAGTGGATGAGTAGTACTAGCTGGAAAGTAGTGGATGAGTAGTACTAGCTGGAAAGTAGTGGATGAGTAGTACTAGCTGGAAAGTAGTGGATGAGTAGTACTAGCTGGAAAGTAGTGGATGAGTAGTACTAGCTGGAAAGTAGTGGATGAGTAGTACTAGCTGGAAAGTAGTGGATGAGTAGTACTAGCTGGAAAGTAGTGGATGAGTAGTACTAACTGGAAAATAGTGGATGAGTAGTACTAGCTGGAAAGTACTGGATGAGTAGTACTAGCTGGAAAGTAGTGGATGAGTAGTACTAGCTGGAAAGTACTGGATGAGTAGTACTAGCTGGAAAGTAGTGGATGAGCAGTACTAGCTGGAAAGTAGTGGATGAGTAGTACTAGCTGGAATGTACTGGATGAGTAGTACTAGCTGGAAAGTAGTGGATGAGTAGTACTAGCTGGAAAGTACTGGATGAGTAGTACTAGCTGGAAAGTAGTGGATGAATAGTACTAACTGGAAAGTAGTGGATGAGTAGTACTGGCTGGAAAGTAGTGGATGAGTAGTACTAGCTGGAAAGTAGTGGATGAGTAGTACTAGCTGGAAAGTACTGGATGAGTAGTACTAGCTGGAAAGTAGTAGATGAGTAGTACTAGCTGGAAAGTAGTAGATGAGTAGTACTAGCTGGAATGTACTGGATGAGTAGTACTAGTTGGAAAGTAGTGGATGAGTAGTACTAGCTGGAAAGTAGTGGATGAGTAGTACTAGCTGGAAAGTAGTGGATGAGTAGTACTAACTGGAAAGTAGTGGATGAGTAGTACTAGCTGGAAAGTACTGGATGAGTAGTACTAGGTGGAAAGTAGTGGATGAGTGGTACTAGCTGGAAAGTAGTGGATGAGTAGTACTAGCTGGAAAGTAGTGGATGAGTAGTACTAGCTGGAAAGTAGTGGATGAGTAGTACTAGCTGGAAAGTAGTGGATGAGTAGTACTAGCTGGAAAGTAGTGGATGAGTAGTACTAGCTGGAAAGTAGTGGATGAGTAGTACTAGCTGGAAAGTAGTGGATGAGTAGTACTAGCTGGAAAGTAGTGGATGAGTAGTACTAGCTGGAAAGTAGTGGATGAGTAGTACTAACTGGAAAGTAGTGGATGAGTATTACTAGCTGGAAAGTAGTGGATGAGTAGTACTAGCTGGAAAGTAGTGGATGAGTAGTACTAGTTGGAAAGTAGTGGATGAGTAGTACTAGCTGGAAAGTAGTGGATGAGTAGTACTAGCTGGAAAGTAGTGGATGAGTAGTACTAACTGGAAAGTAGTGGATGAGTAGTACTAGCTGGAAAGTAGTGGATGAGTAGTACTAGCTGGAAAGTACTGGATGAGTAGTACTAGGTGGAAAGTAGTGGATGAGTGGTACTAGCTGGAAAGTAGTGGATGAGTAGTACTAGCTGGAAAGTAGTGGATGAGTAGTACTAGCTGGAAAGTACTGGATGAGTAGTAATAACTGGAAAGTAGTGGATGAGTAGTACTAGCTGGAAAGTACTGGATGAGTAGTACTAGCTGGAAAGTAGTGGATGAGTAGTACTAGCTGGAAAGTACTGGATGAGTAGTACTAGCTGGAAAGTAGTGGATGAGTAGTACTAGCTGGAAAGTACTGGATGAGTAGTACTAGCTGGAAAGTAGTGGATGAGTAGTACTAGCTGGAAAGTACTGGATGAGTAGTACTAGCTGGAAAGTAGTGGATGAGCAGTACTAGCTGGAAAGTAGTGGATGAGTAGTACTAGCTGGAATGTACTGGATGAGTAGTACTAGCTGGAAAGTAGTGGATGAGTAGTACTAGCTGGAAAGTACTGGATGAGTAGTACTAGCTGGAAAGTAGTGGATGAATAGTACTAACTGGAAAGTAGTGGATGAGTAGTACTAGCTGGAAAGTAGTGGATGAGTAGTACTAGCTGGAAAGTAGTGGATGAGTAGTACTAGCTGGAAAGTAGTGGATGAGTAGTACTTGCTGGAAAGTAGTGGATGAGTAGTACTAGCTGGAAAGTAGTGGATGAGTAGTACTAGCTGGAAAGTAGTGGATGAGTAGTACTAGCTGGAAAGTAGTGGATGAGTAGTACTAGCTGGAAAGTAGTGGATGAGTAGTACAAGCTGGAAAGTAGTGGATGAGTAGTACTAACTGGAAAGTAGTAGATGAGTAGTACTAGGTGGAAAGTACTGGATGAGTAGTACTAGCTGGAAAGTACTGGGTGAGTAGTACTAGCTGGAAAGTAGTGGATGAGTAGTACTAGCTGGAAAGTACTGGATGAGTAGTACTAGCTGGAAAGTACTGGATGAGTAGTACTAGCTGGAAAGTAGTGGATGAGTAGTACTAGCTGGAAAGTAGTGGATGAGTAGTACTAGCTGGAAAGTAGTGGATGAGTAGTACTAGCTGGAAAGTAGTGGATGAGTAGTACTAGCTGGAAAGTAGTGGATGAGTAGTACTAGCTGGAAAGTAGTGGATGAGTAGTACTAGCTGGAAAGTAGTGGATGAGTAGTACAAGCTGGAAAGTAGTGGATGAGTAGTACTAACTGGAAAGTAGTAGATGAGTAGTACTAGCTGGAAAGTAGTGGATGAGTAGTACTAGCTGGAAAGTAGTGGATGAGTAGTACTAGCTGGAAAGTAGTGGATGAGTAGTACTAGCTGGAAAGTAGTGGATGAGTAGTACTAGCTGGAAAGTAGTGGATGAGTAGTACTAGCTGGAAAGTAGTGGATGAGTAGTACTAGCTGGAAAGTAGTGGATGAGTAGTACTAGCTGGAAAGTAGTGGATGAGTAGTACTAGCTGGAAAGTAGTGGATGAGTAGTACTAGCTGGAAAGTAGTGGATGAGTAGTACTAGCTGGAAAGTAGTGGATGAGTAGTACTAGCTGGAAAGTAGTGGATGAGTAGTACTAGCTGGAAAGTAGTGGATGAGTAGTACTAGCTGGAAAGTAGTGGATGAGTAGTACTAGCTGGAAAGTAGTGGATGAGTAGTACTAACTGGAAAGTAGTGGATGAGTATTACTAGCTGGAAAGTAGTGGATGAGTAGTACTAGCTGGAAAGTAGTGGATGAGTAGTACTAGCTGGAAAGTAGTGGATGAGTAGTACTAGCTGGAAAGTAGTGGATGAGTAGTACTAGCTAGAAAGTAGTGGATGAGTAGTACTAACTGGAAAATAGTGGATGAGTAGTACTAGCTGGAAAGTACTGGATGAGTAGTACTAGCTGGAAAGTAGTGGATGAGTAGTACTAGCTGGAAAGTACTGGATGAGTAGTACTAGCTGGAAAGTAGTGGATTAGTAGTACTAGCTGGAAAGTAGTGGATGAGTAGTACTAACTGGAAAATAGTGGATGAGTAGTACTAGCTGGAAAGTACTGGATGAGTAGTACTAGCTGGAAAGTAGTGGATGAGTAGTACTAGCTGGAAAGTAGTGGATGAGTAGTACTAGCTGGAAAGTAGTGGATGAGTAGTACTAGCTGGAAAGTAGTGGATGAGTAGTACTAGCTGGAAAGTAGTGGATGAGTAGTACTAGCTGGAAAGTAGTGGATGAGTAGTACTAGCTGGAAAGTAGTGGATGAGTAGTACTAGCTGGAAAGTAGTGGATGAGTAGTACTAACTGGAAAATAGTGGATGAGTAGTACTAGCTGGAAAGTACTGGATGAGTAGTACTAGCTGGAAAGTAGTGGATGAGTAGTACTAGCTGGAAAGTACTGGATGAGTAGTACTAGCTGGAAAGTAGTGGATGAGCAGTACTAGCTGGAAAGTAGTGGATGAGTAGTACTAGCTGGAATGTACTGGATGAGTAGTACTAGCTGGAAAGTAGTGGATGAGTAGTACTAGCTGGAAAGTACTGGATGAGTAGTACTAGCTGGAAAGTAGTGGATGAATAGTACTAACTGGAAAGTAGTGGATGAGTAGTACTGGCTGGAAAGTAGTGGATGAGTAGTACTAGCTGGAAAGTAGTGGATGAGTAGTACTAGCTGGAAAGTACTGGATGAGTAGTACTAGCTGGAAAGTAGTAGATGAGTAGTACTAGCTGGAAAGTAGTAGATGAGTAGTACTAGCTGGAATGTACTGGATGAGTAGTACTAGTTGGAAAGTAGTGGATGAGTAGTACTAGCTGGAAAGTAGTGGATGAGTAGTACTAGCTGGAAAGTAGTGGATGAGTAGTACTAACTGGAAAGTAGTGGATGAGTAGTACTAGCTGGAAAGTACTGGATGAGTAGTACTAGGTGGAAAGTAGTGGATGAGTGGTACTAGCTGGAAAGTAGTGGATGAGTAGTACTAGCTGGAAAGTAGTGGATGAGTAGTACTAGCTGGAAAGTAGTGGATGAGTAGTACTAGCTGGAAAGTAGTGGATGAATAGTACTAGCTGGAAAGTAGTGGATGAGTAGTACTAGCTGGAAAGTAGTGGATGAGTAGTACTAGCTGGAAAGTAGTGGATGAGTAGTACTAGCTGGAAAGTAGTGGATGAGTAGTACTAGCTGGAAAGTAGTGGATGAGTAGTACTAACTGGAAAGTAGTGGATGAGTATTACTAGCTGGAAAGTAGTGGATGAGTAGTACTAGCTGGAAAGTAGTGGATGAGTAGTACTAGTTGGAAAGTAGTGGATGAGTAGTACTAGCTGGAAAGTAGTGGATGAGTAGTACTAGCTGGAAAGTAGTGGATGAGTAGTACTAACTGGAAAGTAGTGGATGAGTAGTACTAGCTGGAAAGTAGTGGATGAGTAGTACTAGCTGGAAAGTACTGGATGAGTAGTACTAGGTGGAAAGTAGTGGATGAGTGGTACTAGCTGGAAAGTAGTGGATGAGTAGTACTAGCTGGAAAGTAGTGGATGAGTAGTACTAGCTGGAAAGTACTGGATGAGTAGTAATAACTGGAAAGTAGTGGATGAGTAGTACTAGCTGGAAAGTACTGGATGAGTAGTACTAGCTGGAAAGTAGTGGATGAGTAGTACTAGCTGGAAAGTACTGGATGAGTAGTACTAGCTGGAAAGTAGTGGATGAGTAGTACTAGCTGGAAAGTACTGGATGAGTAGTACTAGCTGGAAAGTAGTGGATGAGTAGTACTAGCTGGAAAGTACTGGATGAGTAGTACTAGCTGGAAAGTAGTGGATGAGCAGTACTAGCTGGAAAGTAGTGGATGAGTAGTACTAGCTGGAATGTACTGGATGAGTAGTACTAGCTGGAAAGTAGTGGATGAGTAGTACTAGCTGGAAAGTACTGGATGAGTAGTACTAGCTGGAAAGTAGTGGATGAATAGTACTAACTGGAAAGTAGTGGATGAGTAGTACTAGCTGGAAAGTAGTGGATGAGTAGTACTAGCTGGAAAGTAGTGGATGAGTAGTACTAGCTGGAAAGTAGTGGATGAGTAGTACTTGCTGGAAAGTAGTGGATGAGTAGTACTAGCTGGAAAGTAGTGGATGAGTAGTACTAGCTGGAAAGTAGTGGATGAGTAGTACTAGCTGGAAAGTAGTGGATGAGTAGTACTAGCTGGAAAGTAGTGGATGAGTAGTACAAGCTGGAAAGTAGTGGATGAGTAGTACTAACTGGAAAGTAGTAGATGAGTAGTACTAGGTGGAAAGTACTGGATGAGTAGTACTAGCTGGAAAGTACTGGGTGAGTAGTACTAGCTGGAAAGTAGTGGATGAGTAGTACTAGCTGGAAAGTACTGGATGAGTAGTACTAGCTGGAAAGTACTGGATGAGTAGTACTAGCTGGAAAGTAGTGGATGAGTAGTACTAGCTGGAAAGTAGTGGATGAGTAGTACTAGCTGGAAAGTAGTGGATGAGTAGTACTAGCTGGAAAGTAGTGGATGAGTAGTACTAGCTGGAAAGTAGTGGATGAGTAGTACTAGCTGGAAAGTAGTGGATGAGTAGTACTAGCTGGAAAGTAGTGGATGAGTAGTACAAGCTGGAAAGTAGTGGATGAGTAGTACTAACTGGAAAGTAGTAGATGAGTAGTACTAGCTGGAAAGTAGTGGATGAGTAGTACTAGCTGGAAAGTAGTGGATGAGTAGTACTAGCTGGAAAGTAGTGGATGAGTAGTACTAGCTGGAAAGTAGTGGATGAGTAGTACTAGCTGGAAAGTAGTGGATGAGTAGTACTAGCTGGAAAGTAGTGGATGAGTAGTACTAGCTGGAAAGTAGTGGATGAGTAGTACTAGCTGGAAAGTAGTGGATGAGTAGTACTAGCTGGAAAGTAGTGGATGAGTAGTACTAGCTGGAAAGTAGTGGATGAGTAGTACTAGCTGGAAAGTAGTGGATGAGTAGTACTAGCTGGAAAGTAGTGGATGAGTAGTACTAGCTGGAAAGTAGTGGATGAGTAGTACTAGCTGGAAAGTAGTGGATGAGTAGTACAAGCTGGAAAGTAGTGGATGAGTAGTACTAACTGGAAAGTAGTAGATGAGTAGTACTAGCTGGAAAGTAGTGGATGAGTAGTACTAGCTGGAAAGTACTGGATGAGTAGTACTAGCTGGAAAGTAGTGGATGAGTAGTACTAGCTGGAAAGTAGTGGATGAGTAGTACTAGCTGGAAAGTAGTGGATGAGTAGTACTAGCTGGAAAGTAGTGGATGAGTAGTACTAGCTGGAAAGTAGTGGATGAGTAGTACTAGCTGGAAAGTAGTGGATGAGTAGTACTAGCTGGAAAGTAGTGGATGAGTAGTACTAGCTGGAAAGTAGTGGATGAGTAGTACTAGCTGGAAAGTAGTGGATGAGTAGTACTAGCTGGAAAGTAGTGGATGAGTAGTACTAGCTGGAAAGTAGTGGATGAGTAGTACTAGCTGGAAAGTAGTGGATGAGTAGTCCTAACTGGAATGTAGTAGATGAGTAGTACTAGCTGGAAAGTACTGGATGAGTAGTACTAGCTGGAAAGTAGTGGATGAGTAGTACTAGCTGGAAAGTAGTGGATGAGTAGTACTAGCTGGAAAGTAGTGGATGAGTAGTACTAGCTGGAAAGTACTGGATGAGTAGTACTAACTGGAAAGTAGTGGATGAGTAGTACTAGCTGGAAAGTACTGGATGAGTAGTACTAGCTGGAAAGTAGTAGATGAGTAGTACTAGCTGGAAAGTAGTGGATGAGTAGTACTAGCTGGAAAGTACTGGATGAGTAGTACTAGCTGGAAAGTACTGGATGAGGAGTACTAGCTGGAAAGTAGTGGATGAGTAGTACCAGCTGGAAAGTACTGGATGAGTACTACTAACTGGAAAGTAGTGGATGAGTAGTACTAGCTGGAAAGTACTGGATGAGTAGTACTAGCTGGAAAGTAGTAGATGAGTAGTACTAGCTGGAAAGTACTGGATGAGTAGTACTAGCTGGAAAGTAGTGGATGAGTAGTACTAGCTGGAAAGTAGTGGATGAGTAGTACTAGCTGGAAAGTAGTGGATGAGTAGTACTAACTGGAAAGTAGTAGATGAGTAGTACTAGCTGGAAAGTAGTGGATGAGTAGTACTAGCTGGAAAGTAGTGGATGAGTAGTACTAGCTGGAAAGTAGTGGATGAGTAGTACTAGCTCGAAAGTAGTGGATGAGTAGTACTAACTGGAAAGTAGTGGATGAGTAGTACTAGCTGGAAAGTAGTGGATGAGTAGTACTAGCTGGAAAGTAGTGGATGAGTAGTACTAGCTGGAAAGTACTGGATGAGTAGTACTAGCTGGAAAGTAGTGGATGAGTAGTACTAGCTGGAAAGTAGTGGATGAGTAGTACTAGCTGGAATGTAGTGGATGAGTAGTACAAGCTAGAAAGTAGTGGATGAGTAGTACTAACTGGAAAGTAGTAGATGAGTAGTACTAGCTGGAAAGTACTGGATGAGTAGTACTAGCTGGAAAGTAGTGGATGAGTAGTACTAGCTGGAAAGTAGTGGATGAGTAGTACTAGCTCGAAAGTAGTGGATGAGTAGTACTAACTGGAAAGTAGTGGATGAGTAGTACTAGCTGGAAAGTAGTGGATGAGTAGTACTAGCTGGAAAGTAGTGGATGAGTAGTACTAGCTGAAAAGTAGTGGATGAGTAGTACTAGCTGGAAAGTAGTGGATGAGTAGTACTAGCTGGAAAGTAGTGGATGAGTAGTACTAGCTGGAAAGTAGTGGATGAATAGTACTAGCTGGAAAGTAGTGGATGAATAGTACTAGCTGGAAAGTACTGGATGAGTAGTACTAGCTGGAATGTAGTAGATGAGTAGTACTAGCTGGAAAGTACTGGATGAGTAGTACTAGCTGGAAAGTACTGGATGAGTAGTACTAGCTGGAAAGTAGTGGATGAGTAGTACTAGCTGGAAAGTAGTGGATGAGTAGTACTAGCTGGAAAGTAGTGGATGAGTAGTACTAGCTGGAAAGTAGTGGATGAGTAGTACTAGCTGGAAAGTAGTGGATGAGTAGTACTAGCTGGAAAGTAGTGGATGAGTAGTACTAGCTGGAAAGTAGTGGATGAGTAGTACTAGCTGGAAAGTAGTGGATGAGTAGTACTAGCTGGAAAGTAGTGGATGAGTAGTACTAGTTGGAAAGTAGTGGATGAGTAGTACTAGCTGGAAAGTAGTGGATGAGTAGTACAAGCTGGAAAGTAGTGGATGAGTAGTACTAACTGGAAAGTAGTAGATGAGTAGTACTAGGTGGAAAGTACTGGATGAGTAGTACTAGCTGGAAAGTACTGGGTGAGTAGTACTAGCTGGAAAGTAGTGGATGAGTAGTACTAGCTGGAAAGTACTGGATGAGTAGTACTAGCTGGAAAGTACTGGATGAGTAGTACTAGCTGGAAAGTACTGGATGAGTAGTACTAGCTGGAAAGTAGTGGATGAGTAGTACTAGCTGGAAAGTACTGGATGAGTGCGACTAACTGGAAAGTAGTGGATCAGTAGTACTAGCTGGAAAGTACTGGATGAGTAGTAATAACTGGAAAGTAGTGGATGAGTAGTACTAGCTGGAAAGTACTGGATGAGTAGTACTAGCTGGAAAGTAGTGGATGAGTAGTACTAGCTGGAAAGTACTGGATGAGTAGTACTAGCTGGAAAGTACTGGATGAGTGCTACTAACTGGAAAGTAGTGGATGAGTAGTACTAGCTGGAAAGTAGTGGATGAGTAGTACTAGCTGGAAAGTACTGGATGAGTAGTACTAGCTGGAAAGTAGTAGATGAGTAGTACTAGCTGGAAAGTAGTAGATGAGTAGTACTAGCTGGAAAGTAGTGGATGAGTAGTACTAGCTGGAAAGTACTGGATGAGTAGTACTAGCTGGAAAGTACTGGATGAGTAGTACTAGCTGGAAAGTACTGGATGAGTAGTACTAGCTGGAAAGTACTGGATGAGTACTACTAACTGGAAAGTAGTGGATGAGTAGTACTAGCTGGAAAGTAGTGGATGAGTAGTACTAGCTGGAAAGTAGTGGATGAGTAGTACTAGCTGGAAAGTAGTGGATGAGTAGTACTAGCTGGAAAGTAGTGGATGAGTAGTACTAGCTGGAAAGTAGTGGATGAGTAGTACTAACTGGAAAGTAGTGGATGAGTATTACTAGCTGGAAAGTAGTGGATGAGTAGTACTAGCTGGAAAGTAGTGGATGAGTAGTACTAGCTGGAAAGTAGTGGATGAGTAGTACTAGCTGGAAAGTAGTGGATGAGTAGTACTAGCTGGAAAGTAGTGGATGAGTAGTACTAACTGGAAAATAGTGGATGAGTAGTACTAGCTGGAAAGTACTGGATGAGTAGTACTAGCTGGAAAGTAGTGGATGAGTAGTACTAGCTGGAAAGTACTGGATGAGTAGTACTAGCTGGAAAGTAGTGGATGAGTAGTACTAGCTGGAAAGTAGTGGATGAGTAGTACTAACTGGAAAATAGTGGATGAGTAGTACTAGCTGGAAAGTACTGGATGAGTAGTACTAGCTGGAAAGTAGTGGATGAGTAGTACTAGCTGGAAAGTAGTGGATGAGTAGTACTAGCTGGAAAGTAGTGGATGAGTAGTACTAGCTGGAAAGTAGTGGATGAGTAGTACTAGCTGGAAAGTAGTGGATGAGTAGTACTAGCTGGAAAGTAGTGGATGAGTAGTACTAGCTGGAAAGTAGTGGATGAGTAGTACTAGCTGGAAAGTAGTGGATGAGTAGTACTAACTGGAAAATAGTGGATGAGTAGTACTAGCTGGAAAGTACTGGATGAGTAGTACTAGCTGGAAAGTAGTGGATGAGTAGTACTAGCTGGAAAGTACTGGATGAGTAGTACTAGCTGGAAAGTAGTGGATGAGCAGTACTAGCTGGAAAGTAGTGGATGAGTAGTACTAGCTGGAATGTACTGGATGAGTAGTACTAGCTGGAAAGTAGTGGATGAGTAGTACTAGCTGGAAAGTACTGGATGAGTAGTACTAGCTGGAAAGTAGTGGATGAATAGTACTAACTGGAAAGTAGTGGATGAGTAGTACTGGCTGGAAAGTAGTGGATGAGTAGTACTAGCTGGAAAGTAGTGGATGAGTAGTACTAGCTGGAAAGTACTGGATGAGTAGTACTAGCTGGAAAGTAGTAGATGAGTAGTACTAGCTGGAAAGTAGTAGATGAGTAGTACTAGCTGGAATGTACTGGATGAGTAGTACTAGTTGGAAAGTAGTGGATGAGTAGTACTAGCTGGAAAGTAGTGGATGAGTAGTACTAGCTGGAAAGTAGTGGATGAGTAGTACTAACTGGAAAGTAGTGGATGAGTAGTACAAGCTGGAAAGTAGTGGATGAGTAGTACTAACTGGAAAGTAGTAGATGAGTAGTACTAGGTGGAAAGTACTGGATGAGTAGTACTAGCTGGAAAGTACTGGGTGAGTAGTACTAGCTGGAAAGTAGTGGATGAGTAGTACTAGCTGGAAAGTACTGGATGAGTAGTACTAGCTGGAAAGTACTGGATGAGTAGTACTAGCTGGAAAGTACTGGATGAGTAGTACTAGCTGGAAAGTACTGGATGAGTAGTACTAGCTGGAAAGTAGTGGATGAGTAGTACTAGCTGGAAAGTACTGGATGAGTGCGACTAACTGGAAAGTAGTGGATCAGTAGTACTAGCTGGAAAGTACTGGATGAGTAGTAATAACTGGAAAGTAGTGGATGAGTAGTACTAGCTGGAAAGTACTGGATGAGTAGTACTAGCTGGAAAGTAGTGGATGAGTAGTACTAGCTGGAAAGTACTGGATGAGTAGTACTAGCTGGAAAGTACTGGATGAGTGCTACTAACTGGAAAGTAGTGGATGAGTAGTACTAGCTGGAAAGTAGTGGATGAGTAGTACTAGCTGGAAAGTACTGGATGAGTAGTACTAGCTGGAAAGTAGTAGATGAGTAGTACTAGCTGGAAAGTAGTAGATGAGTAGTACTAGCTGGAAAGTAGTGGATGAGTAGTACTAGCTGGAAAGTACTGGATGAGTAGTACTAGCTGGAAAGTACTGGATGAGTAGTACTAGCTGGAAAGTACTGGATGAGTAGTACTAGCTGGAAAGTACTGGATGAGTACTACTAACTGGAAAGTAGTGGATGAGTAGTACTAGCTGGAAAGTAGTGGATGAGTAGTACTAGCAGGAAAGTAGTGGATGAGTAGTACTAGCTGGAAAGTAGTGGATGAGTAGTACTAGCTGGAAAGTAGTGGATGAGTAGTACTAGCTGGAAAGTAGTGGATGAGTAGTACTAGCTGGAAAGTAGTGGATGAGTAGTACTAACTGGAAAGTAGTGGATGAGTATTACTAGCTGGAAAGTAGTGGATGAGTAGTACTAGCTGGAAAGTAGTGGATGAGTAGTACTAGCTGGAAAGTAGTGGATGAGTAGTACTAGCTGGAAAGTAGTGGATGAGTAGTACTAGCTGGAAAGTAGTGGATGAGTAGTACTAACTGGAAAATAGTGGATGAGTAGTACTAGCTGGAAAGTACTGGATGAGTAGTACTAGCTGGAAAGTAGTGGATGAGTAGTACTAGCTGGAAAGTACTGGATGAGTAGTACTAGCTGGAAAGTAGTGGATGAGTAGTACTAGCTGGAAAGTAGTGGATGAGTAGTACTAGCTGGAAAGTAGTGGATGAGTAGTACTAGCTGGAAAGTAGTGGATGAGTAGTACTAGCTGGAAAGTAGTGGATGAGTAGTACTAGCTGGAAAGTAGTGGATGAGTAGTACTAGCTGGAAAGTAGTGGATGAGTAGTACTAGCTGGAAAGTAGTGGATGAGTAGTACTAGCTGGAAAGTAGTGGATGAGTAGTACTAGCTGGAAAGTAGTGGATGAGTAGTACTAACTGGAAAATAGTGGATGAGTAGTACTAGCTGGAAAGTACTGGATGAGTAGTACTAGATGGAAAGTAGTGGATGAGTAGTACTAGCTGGAAAGTACTGGATGAGTAGTACTAGCTGGAAAGTAGTGGATGAGCAGTACTAGCTGGAAAGTAGTGGATGAGTAGTACTAGCTGGAATGTACTGGATGAGTAGTACTAGCTGGAAAGTAGTGGATGAGTAGTACTAGCTGGAAAGTACTGGATGAGTAGTACTAGCTGGAAAGTAGTGGATGAATAGTACTAACTGGAAAGTAGTGGATGAGTAGTACTGGCTGGAAAGTAGTGGATGAGTAGTACTAGCTGGAAAGTAGTGGATGAGTAGTACTAGCTGGAAAGTACTGGATGAGTAGTACTAGCTGGAAAGTAGTAGATGAGTAGTACTAGCTGGAAAGTAGTAGATGAGTAGTACTAGCTGGAATGTACTGGATGAGTAGTACTAGTTGGAAAGTAGTGGATGAGTAGTACTAGCTGGAAAGTAGTGGATGAGTAGTACTAGCTGGAAAGTAGTGGATGAGTAGTACTAACTGGAAAGTAGTGGATGAGTAGTACTAGCTGGAAAGTAGTGGATGAGTAGTACAAGCTGGAAAGTACTGGATGAGTAGTACTAGGTGGAAAGTAGTGGATGAGTGGTACTAGCTGGAAAGTTGTGGATGAGTAGTACTAGCTGGAAAGTAGTGGATGAGTAGTACTAGCTGGAAAGTAGTGGATGAGTAGTACTAGCTGGAAAGTAGTGGATGAGTAGTACTAGCTGGAAAGTAGTGGATGAGTAGTACTAGCTGGAAAGTAGTGGATGAGTAGTACTAGCTGGAAAGTAGTGGATGAGTAGTACTAGCTGGAAAGTAGTGGATGAGTAGTACTAGCTGGAAAGTAGTGGATGAGTAGTACTAACTGGAAAGTAGTGGATGAGTATTACTAGCTGGAAAGTAGTGGAAGAGTAGTACTAGCTGGAAAGTAGTGGATGAGTAGTACTAGTTGGAAAGTAGTGGATGAGTAGTACTAGCTGGAAAGTAGTGGATGAGTAGTACTAGCTGGAAAGTAGTGGATGAGTAGTACTAACTGGAAAGTAGTGGATGAGTAGTACTAGCTGGAAAGTAGTGGATGAGTAGTACTAGCTGGAAAGTACTGGATGAGTAGTACTAGGTGGAAAGTAGTGGATGAGTGGTACTAGCTGGAAAGTAGTGGATGAGTAGTACTAGCTGGAAAGTAGTGGATGAGTAGTACTAGCTGGAAAGTACTGGATGAGTAGTAATAACTGGAAAGTAGTGGATGAGTAGTACTAGCTGGAAAGTACTGGATGAGTAGTACTAGCTGGAAAGTAGTGGATGAGTAGTACTAGCTGGAAAGTACTGGATGAGTAGTACTAGCTGGAAAGTACTGGATGAGTGCTACTAACTGGAAAGTAGTGGATGAGTAGTACTAGCTGGAAAGTAGTGGATGAGTAGTACTAGCTGGAAAGTACTGGATGAGTAGTACTAGCTGGAAAGTAGTAGATGAGTAGTACTAGCTGGAAAGTAGTAGATGAGTAGTACTAGCTGGAAAGTAGTGGATGAGTAGTACTAGCTGGAAAGTACTGGATGAGTAGTACTAGCTGGAAAGTAGTGGATGAGTAGTACTAGCTGGAAAGTACTGGATGAGTAGTACTAGCTGGAAAGTAGTGGATGAGTAGTACTAGCTGGAAAGTACTGGATGAGTAGTACTAGCTGGAAAGTAGTGGATGAGCAGTACTAGCTGGAAAGTAGTGGATGAGTAGTACTAGCTGGAATGTACTGGATGAGTAGTACTAGCTGGAAAGTAGTGGATGAGTAGTACTAGCTGGAAAGTACTGGATGAGTAGTACTAGCTGGAAAGTAGTGGATGAATAGTACTAACTGGAAAGTAGTGGATGAGTAGTACTAGCTGGAAAGTAGTGGATGAGTAGTACTAGCTGGAAAGTAGTGGATGAATAGTACTAGCTGGAAAGTAGTGGATGAGTAGTACTAGCTGGAAAGTAGTGGATGAGTAGTACTAGCTGGAAAGTAGTGGATGAGTAGTACTAGCTGGAAAGTAGTGGATGAGTAGTACTAGCTGGAAAGTAGTGGATGAGTAGTACTAGCTGGAAAGTAGTGGATGAGTAGTACAAGCTGGAAAGTAGTGGATGAGTAGTACTAACTGGAAAGTAGTAGATGAGTAGTACTAGGTGGAAAGTACTGGATGAGTAGTACTAGCTGGAAAGTACTGGGTGAGTAGTACTAGCTGGAAAGTAGTGGATGAGTAGTACTAGCTGGAAAGTACTGGATGAGTAGTACTAGCTGGAAAGTACTGGATGAGTAGTACTAGCTGGAAAGTACTGGATGAGTAGTACTAGCTGGAAAGTAGTGGATGAGTAGTACTAGCTGGAAAGTAGTGGATGAGTAGTACTAGCTGGAAAGTAGTGGATGAGTAGTACTAGCTGGAAAGTAGTGGATGAGTAGTACTAGCTGGAAAGTAGTGGATGAGTAGTACTAGCTGGAAAGTACTGGATGAGTAGTACAAGCTGGAAAGTAGTGGATGAGTAGTACTAACTGGAAAGTAGTAGATGAGTAGTACTAGCTGGAAAGTAGTGGATGAGTAGTACTAGCTGGAAAGTACTGGATGAGTAGTACTAGATGGAAAGTAGTGGATGAGTAGTACTAGCTGGAAAGTAGTGGATGAGTAGTACTAGCTGGAAAGTAGTGGATGAGTAGTACTAGCTGGAAAGTAGTGGATGAGTAGTACTAGCTGGAAAATAGTGGATGAGTAGTACTAGCTGGAAAGTAGTGGATGAGTAGTACTAGCTGGAAAGTAGTGGATGAGTAGTACTAGCTGGAAAGTAGTGGATGAGTAGTACTAGCTGGAAAGTAGTGGATGAGTAGTACTAGCTGGAAAGTAGTGGATGAGTAGTACTAGCTGGAAAGTAGTGGATGAGTAGTACTAGCTGGAAAGTAGTGGATGAGTAGTACTAGCTGGAAAGTAGTGGATGAGTAGTACAAGCTGGAAAGTAGTGGATGAGTAGTACTAACTGGAAAGTAGTAGATGAGTAGTACTAGCTGGAAAGTAGTGGATGAGTAGTACTAGCTGGAAAGTACTGGATGAGTAGTACTAGCTGGAAAGTAGTGGATGAGTAGTACTAGCTGGAAAGTAGTGGATGAGTAGTACTAGCTGGAAGGTAGTGGATGAGTAGTACTAACTGGAAAGTAGTGGATGAGTAGTACTAGCTGGAAAGTAGTGGATGAGTAGTACTAGCTGGAAAGTAGTGGATGAGTAGTACTAGCTGGAAAGTAGTGGATGAGTAGTACTAGCTGGAAAGTAGTGGATGAGTAGTACTAGCTGGAAAGTAGTGGATGAGTAGTACTAGCTGGAAAGTAGTGGATGAGTAGTACTAGCTGGAAAGTAGTGGATGAGTAGTACTAGCTGGAAAGTAGTGGATGAGTAGTACTAGCTGGACAGTAGTGGATGAGTAGTCCTAACTGGAATGTAGTAGATGTGTAGTACTAGCTGGAAAGTACTGGATGAGTAGTACTAGCTGGAAAGTAGTGGATGAGTAGTACTAGCTGGAAAGTAGTGGATGAGTAGTACTAGCTGGAAAGTAGTGGATGAGTAGTACTAGCTGGAAAGTACTGGATGAGTAGTACTAGCTGGAAAGTAGTAGATGAGTAGTACTAGCTGGAAAGTAGTGGATGAGTAGTACTAGCTGGAAAGTACTGGATGAGTAGTACTAGCTGGAAAGTACTGGATGAGGAGTACTAGCTGGAAAGTAGTGGATGAGTAGTACCAGCTGGAAAGTACTGGATGAGTACTACTAACTGGAAAGTAGTGGATGAGTAGTACTAGCTGGAAAGTACTGGATGAGTAGTACTAGCTGGAAAGTAGTAGATGAGTAGTACTAGCTGGAAAGTACTGGATGAGTAGTACTAGCTGGAAAGTAGTGGATGAGTAGTACTAGCTGGAAAGTAGTGGATGAGTAGTACTAGCTGGAAAGTAGTGGATGAATAGTACTAACTGGAAAGTAGTAGATGAGTAGTACTAGCTGGAAAGTACTGGATGAGTAGTACTAGCTGGAAAGTAGTGGATGAGTAGTACTAGCTGGAAAGTAGTGGATGAGTAGTACTAGCTCGAAAGTAGTGGATGAGTAGTACTAACTGGAAAGTAGTGGATCAGTAGTACTAGCTGGAAAGTAGTGGATGAGTAGTACTAGCTGGAAAGTAGTGGATGAGTAGTACTAGCTGGAAAGTAGTGGATGAGTAGTACTAGCTGGAAAGTAGTGGATGAGTAGTACTAGCTGGAAAGTAGTGGATGAGTAGTACTAGCTGGAAAGTAGTGGATGAGTAGTACAAGCTGGAAAGTAGTGGATGAGTAGTACTAACTGGAAAGTAGTAGATGAGTAGTACTAGCTGGAAAGTACTGGATGAGTAGTACTAGCTGGAAAGTAGTGGATGAGTAGTACTAGCTGGAAAGTAGTGGATGAGTAGTACTAGCTCGAAAGTAGTGGATGAGTAGTACTAACTGGAAAGTAGTGGATGAGTAGTACTAGCTGGAAAGTAGTGGATGAGTAGTACTAGCTGGAAAGTAGTGGATGAGTAGTACTAGCTGGAAAGTACTGGATGAGTAGTACTAGCTGGAAAGTAGTGGATGAGTAGTACTAGCTGGAAAGTAGTGGATGAGTAGTACTAGCTGGAAAGTAGTGGATGAGTAGTACTAGCTGGAAAGTAGTGGATGAGTAGTACTAGCTGGAAAGTAGTGGATGAGTAGTACTAGCTGGAAAGTAGTGGATGAGTAGTACTAGCTGGAAAGTAGTGGATGAGTAGTACTAGCTGGAAAGTAGTGGATGAGTAGTACTAGCTGGAAAGTAGTGGATGAGTAGTACTAGCTGGAAAGTAGTGGATGAGTAGTACTAGCTGGAAAGTAGTGGATGAGTAGTACTAGCTGGAAAGTAGTGGATGAGTAGTACTAGCTGGAAAGTACTGGATGAGTAGTACTAGCTGGAAAGTACTGGATGAGTAGTACTAGCTGGAAAGTACTGGATGAGTAGTAATAACTGGAAAGTAGTGGATGAGTAGTACTAGATGGAAAGTACTGGATGAGTAGTACTAGCTGGAAAGTACTGGATGAGTGCTACTAACTTGAAAGTAGTGGATGAGTAGTACTAGCTGGAAAGTAGTGGATGAGTAGTACTAGCTGGAAAGTAGTGGATGAGTAGTACTAGCTGGAAAGTAGTAGATGAGTAGTACTAGCTGGAAAGTAGTAGATGAGTAGTACTAGCTGGAAAGTAGTGGATGAGTAGTACTAGCTGGAAAGTAGTGGATGAGTAGTACTAGCTGGAAAGTACTGGATGAGTAGTACTAGCTGGAAAGTACTGGATGAGTAGTACTAGCTGGAAAGTACTGGATGAGTACTACTAACTGGAAAGTAGTGGATGAGTAGTACTAGCTGGAAAGTACTGGATGAGTAGTACTAGCTGGAAAGTACTGGATGAGTACTACTAGCTGGAAAGTAGTGGATGAGTAGTACTAGCTGGAAAGTACTGGATGAGTAGTACTAGCTGGAAAGTAGTGGATGAGTAGTACTAGCTGGAAAGTAGTGGATGAGTAGTACTAACTGGAAAGTAGTGGATGAGTATTACTAGCTGGAAAGTAGTGGATGAGTAGTACTAGCTGGAAAGTAGTGGATGAGTAGTACTAACTGGAAAGTAGTGGATGAGTAGTACTAGCTGGAAAGTAGTGGATGAGTAGTACTAGCTGGAAAGTAGTGGATGAGTAGTACTAGCTGGAAAGTAGTGGATGAGTAGTACTAGCTGGAAAGTAGTGGATGAGTAGTACTAACTGGAAAGTAGTGGATGAGTAGTACTACCTGGAAAGTAGTGGATGAGTAGTACTAACTGGAAAGTAGTGGATGAGTAGTACTAGCTGGAAAGTACTGGATGAGTAGTACTACCTGGAAAGTAGTGGATGAGTAGTACTAACTGGAAAGTAGTGGATGAGTAGTACTAGCTGGAAAGTACTGGATGAGTAGTACTAGCTGGAAAGTAGTGGATGAGTAGTACTAGCTGGAAAGTACTGGATGAGTAGTACTAGGTGGAAAGTACTGGATGAGTAGTACTAGCTGGAAAGTAGTGGATGAGTAGTACTAGCTGGAATGTACTGGAAGAGTAGTACTAGCTGGAAAGTAGTGGATGAGTAGTACTAGCTGGAAAGTACTGGATGAGTAGTACTAGCTGGAAAGTAGTGGATGAATAGTACTAGGCTGAAAGTAGTGGATGAGTAGTACTGGCTGGAAAGTAGTGGATGAGTAGTACTAGCTGGAAAGTAGTGGATGAGTAGTACTAGCTGGAAAGTAGTGGATGAGTAGTACTAGCTGGAAAGTAGTGGATGAGTAGTACTAGCTGGAAAGTAGTGGATGAGTAGTACTAGCTGGAAAGTAGTGGATGAGTAGTACTAGCTGGAAAGTAGTGGATGAGTAGTACTAACTGGAAAGTAGTGGATGAGTAGTACTAGCTGGAAAGTACTGGATGAGTAGTACTAGCTGGAAAGTAGTGGAGGAGTTGTACTAGCTGGAAAGTACTGGATGAGTAGTACTAGCTGGAAAGTAGTGGATGAGTAGTACTAGCTGGAAAGTAGTGGATGAGTAGTACTAGCTGGAATGTACTGGATGAGTAGTACTAGCTGGAAAGTAGTGGATGAGTAGTACTAGCTGGAAAGTACTGGATGAGTAGTACTAGCTGGAAAGTAGTGGATGAATAGTACTAGCCTGAAAGTAGTGGATGAGTAGTACTGGCTGGAAAGTAGTGGATGAGTAGTACTAGCTGGAAAGTAGTGGATGAGTAGTACTAGCTGGAAAGTACTGGATGAGTAGTACTAGCTGGAAAGTAGTAGATGAGTAGTACTAGCTGGAAAGTAGTAGATGAGTAGTACTAGCTAGAATGTACTGGATGAGTAGTACTAGCTGGAAAGTAATGGATGAGTAGTACTAGCTGGAAAGTAGTGGATGAGTAGTACTAGCTGGAAAGTAGTGGATGAGTAGTACTAGCTGGAAAGTACTGGATGAGTAGTACTAGCTGGAAAGTAGTGGATGAGTAGTACTAGCTGGAAAGTAGTGGATGAATAGTACTAGCTGGAAAGTACTGGATGAGTAGTACTAGCTGGAATGTAGCAGATGAGTAGTACTAGCTGGAAAGTAGTGGATGAGTAGTACTAGATGGAAAGTACTGGATGAGTAGTACTAGCTGGAAAGTAGTGGATGAGTAGTACTAGCTGGAAAGTAGTGGATGAGTAGTACTAGCTGGAAAGTAGTGGATGAGTAGTACTAGCTGGAAAGTAGTGGATGAGTAGTACTAGCTGGAAAGTAGAGGATGAGTAGTACTAGCTGGAAAGTAGTGGATGAGTAGTACTAGCTGGAAAGTAGTGGATGAGTAGTACTAGCTGGAAAGTACTGGATGAGTAGTACTAGCTGGAAAGTAGTGGATGAGTAGTACTAGCTGGAAAGTAGTGGATGAGTAGTACTAGCTGGAAAGTAGTGGATGAGTAGTACTAACTGGAAAGTAGTGGATGAGTAGTACTAGCTGGAAAGTAGTGGATGAGTAGTACTAGCTGGAAAGTAGTGGATGAGTAGTACTAGCTGGAAAGTAGTGGATGAGTAGTACTAGCTGGAAAGTAGTGGATGAGTAGTACTAGCTGGAAAGTAGTGGATGAGTAGTACTAGCTGGAAAGTAGTGGATGAGTAGTACTAGCTGGAAAGTAGTGGATGAGTAGTACTAGCTGGAAAGTAGTGGATGAGTAGTACTAGCTGGACAGTAGTGGATGAGTAGTCCTAACTGGAATGTAGTAGATGTGTAGTACTAGCTGGAAAGTACTGGATGAGTAGTACTAGCTGGAAAGTAGTGGATGAGTAGTACTAGCTGGAAAGTAGTGGATGAGTAGTACTAGCTGGAAAGTAGTGGATGAGTAGTACTAGCTGGAAAGTACTGGATGAGTAGTACTAGCTGGAAAGTAGTAGATGAGTAGTACTAGCTGGAAAGTAGTGGATGAGTAGTACTAGCTGGAAAGTACTGGATGAGTAGTACTAGCTGGAAAGTACTGGATGAGGAGTACTAGCTGGAAAGTAGTGGATGAGTAGTACCAGCTGGAAAGTACTGGATGAGTACTACTAACTGGAAAGTAGTGGATGAGTAGTACTAGCTGGAAAGTACTGGATGAGTAGTACTAGCTGGAAAGTAGTAGATGAGTAGTACTAGCTGGAAAGTACTGGATGAGTAGTACTAGCTGGAAAGTAGTGGATGAGTAGTACTAGCTGGAAAGTAGTGGATGAGTAGTACTAGCTGGAAAGTAGTGGATGAATAGTACTAACTGGAAAGTAGTAGATGAGTAGTACTAGCTGGAAAGTACTGGATGAGTAGTACTAGCTGGAAAGTAGTGGATGAGTAGTACTAGCTGGAAAGTAGTGGATGAGTAGTACTAGCTCGAAAGTAGTGGATGAGTAGTACTAACTGGAAAGTAGTGGATCAGTAGTACTAGCTGGAAAGTAGTGGATGAGTAGTACTAGCTGGAAAGTAGTGGATGAGTAGTACTAGCTGGAAAGTAGTGGATGAGTAGTACTAGCTGGAAAGTAGTGGATGAGTAGTACTAGCTGGAAAGTAGTGGATGAGTAGTACTAGCTGGAAAGTAGTGGATGAGTAGTACAAGCTGGAAAGTAGTGGATGAGTAGTACTAACTGGAAAGTAGTAGATGAGTAGTACTAGCTGGAAAGTACTGGATGAGTAGTACTAGCTGGAAAGTAGTGGATGAGTAGTACTAGCTGGAAAGTAGTGGATGAGTAGTACTAGCTCGAAAGTAGTGGATGAGTAGTACTAACTGGAAAGTAGTGGATGAGTAGTACTAGCTGGAAAGTAGTGGATGAGTAGTACTAGCTGGAAAGTAGTGGATGAGTAGTACTAGCTGGAAAGTACTGGATGAGTAGTACTAGCTGGAAAGTAGTGGATGAGTAGTACTAGCTGGAAAGTAGTGGATGAGTAGTACTAGCTGGAAAGTAGTGGATGAGTAGTACTAGCTGGAAAGTAGTGGATGAGTAGTACTAGCTGGAAAGTAGTGGATGAGTAGTACTAGCTGGAAAGTAGTGGATGAGTAGTACTAGCTGGAAAGTAGTGGATGAGTAGTACTAGCTGGAAAGTAGTGGATGAGTAGTACTAGCTGGAAAGTAGTGGATGAGTAGTACTAGCTGGAAAGTACTGGATGAGTAGTACTAGCTGGAAAGTACTGGATGAGTAGTACTAGCTGGAAAGTAGTGGATGAGTAGTACTAGCTGGAAAGTACTGGATGAGTAGTACTAGCTGGAAAGTACTGGATGAGTAGTACTAGCTGGAAAGTACTGGATGAGTAGTAATAACTGGAAAGTAGTGGATGAGTAGTACTAGATGGAAAGTACTGGATGAGTAGTACTAGCTGGAAAGTACTGGATGAGTGCTACTAACTTGAAAGTAGTGGATGAGTAGTACTAGCTGGAAAGTAGTGGATGAGTAGTACTAGCTGGAAAGTACTGGATGAGTAGTACTAGCTGGAAAGTAGTAGATGAGTAGTACTAGCTGGAAAGTAGTAGATGAGTAGTACTAGCTGGAAAGTAGTGGATGAGTAGTACTAGCTGGAAAGTAGTGGATGAGTAGTACTAGCTGGAAAGTACTGGATGAGTAGTACTAGCTGGAAAGTACTGGATGAGTAGTACTAGCTGGAAAGTACTGGATGAGTACTACTAACTGGAAAGTAGTGGATGAGTAGTACTAGCTGGAAAGTACTGGATGAGTAGTACTCGCTGGAAAGTACTGGATGAGTACTACTAGCTGGAAAGTAGTGGATGAGTAGTACTAGCTGGAAAGTACTGGATGAGTAGTACTAGCTGGAAAGTAGTGGATGAGTAGTACTAGCTGGAAAGTAGTGGATGAGTAGTACTAACTGGAAAGTAGTGGATGAGTATTACTAGCTGGAAAGTAGTGGATGAGTAGTACTAGCTGGAAAGTACTGGATGAGTAGTACTAACTGGAAAGTAGTGGATGAGTAGTACTAGCTGGAAAGTAGTGGATGAGTAGTACTAGCTGGAAAGTAGTGGATGAGTAGTACTAGCTGGAAAGTAGTGGATGAGTAGTACTAGCTGGAAAGTAGTGGATGAGTAGTACTAACTGGAAAGTAGTGGATGAGTAGTACTACCTGGAAAGTAGTGGATGAGTAGTACTAACTGGAAAGTAGTGGATGAGTAGTACTAGCTGGAAAGTACTGGATGAGTAGTACTACCTGGAAAGTAGTGGATGAGTAGTACTAACTGGAAAGTAGTGGATGAGTAGTACTAGCTGGAAAGTACTGGATGAGTAGTACTAGCTGGAAAGTAGTGGATGAGTAGTACTAGCTGGAAAGTACTGGATGAGTAGTACTAGCTGGAAAGTACTGGATGAGTAGTACTAGCTGGAAAGTAGTGGATGAGTAGTACTAGCTGGAATGTACTGGAAGAGTAGTACTAGCTGGAAAGTAGTGGATGAGTAGTACTAGCTGGAAAGTACTGGATGAGTAGTACTAGCTGGAAAGTAGTGGATGAATAGTACTAGGCTGAAAGTAGTGGATGAGTAGTACTGGCTGGAAAGTAGTGGATGAGTAGTACTAGCTGGAAAGTAGTGGATGAGTAGTACTAGCTGGAAAGTAGTGGATGAGTAGTACTAGCTGGAAAGTAGTGGATGAGTAGTACTAGCTGGAAAGTAGTGGATGAGTAGTACTAGCTGGAAAGTAGTGGATGAGTAGTACTAGCTGGAAAGTAGTGGATGAGTAGTACTAACTGGAAAGTAGTGGATGAGTAGTACTAGCTGGAAAGTACTGGATGAGTAGTACTAGCTGGAAAGTAGTGGAGGAGTTGTACTAGCTGGAAAGTACTGGATGAGTAGTACTAGCTGGAAAGTAGTGGATGAGTAGTACTAGCTGGAAAGTAGTGGATGAGTAGTACTAGCTGGAATGTACTGGATGAGTAGTACTAGCTGGAAAGTAGTGGATGAGTAGTACTAGCTGGAAAGTACTGGATGAGTAGTACTAGCTGGAAAGTAGTGGATGAATAGTACTAGCCTGAAAGTAGTGGATGAGTAGTACTGGCTGGAAAGTAGTGGATGAGTAGTACTAGCTGGAAAGTAGTGGATGAGTAGTACTAGCTGGAAAGTACTGGATGAGTAGTACTAGCTGGAAAGTAGTAGATGAGTAGTACTAGCTGGAAAGTAGTAGATGAGTAGTACTAGCTAGAATGTACTGGATGAGTAGTACTAGCTGGAAAGTAATGGATGAGTAGTACTAGCTGGAAAGTAGTGGATGAGTAGTACTAGCTGGAAAGTAGTGGATGAGTAGTACTAGCTGGAAAGTACTGGATGAGTAGTACTAGCTGGAAAGTAGTGGATGAGTAGTACTAGCTGGAAAGTAGTGGATGAATAGTACTAGCTGGAAAGTACTGGATGAGTAGTACTAGCTGGAATGTAGTAGATGAGTAGTACTAGCTGGAAAGTAGTGGATGAGTAGTACTAGCTGGAAAGTACTGGATGAGTAGTACTAGCTGGAAAGTAGTGGATGAGTAGTACTAGCTGGAAAGTAGTGGATGAGTAGTACTAGCTGGAAAGTAGTGGATGAGTAGTACTAGCTGGAAAGTAGTGGATGAGTAGTACTAGCTGGAAAGTAGTGGATGAGTAGTACTAGCTGGAAAGTAGTGGATGAGTAGTACTAGCTGGAAAGTAGTGGATGAGTAGTACTAGCTGGAAAGTAGTGGATGAGTAGTACTAGCTGGAAAGTAGTGGATGAATAGTACTAACTGGAAAGTAGTAGATGAGTAGTACTAGCTGGAAAGTACTGGATGAGTAGTACTAGCTGGAAAGTAGTGGATGAGTAGTACTAGCTGGAAAGTAGTGGATGAGTAGTACTAGCTCGAAAGTAGTGGATGAGTAGTACTAACTGGAAAGTAGTGGATCAGTAGTACTAGCTGGAAAGTAGTGGATGAGTAGTACTAGCTGGAAAGTAGTGGATGAGTAGTACTAGCTGGAAAGTAGTGGATGAGTAGTACTAGCTGGAAAGTAGTGGATGAGTAGTACTAGCTGGAAAGTAGTGGATGAGTAGTACTAGCTGGAAAGTAGTGGATGAGTAGTACAAGCTGGAAAGTAGTGGATGAGTAGTACTAACTGGAAAGTAGTAGATGAGTAGTACTAGCTGGAAAGTACTGGATGAGTAGTACTAGCTGGAAAGTAGTGGATGAGTAGTACTAGCTGGAAAGTAGTGGATGAGTAGTACTAGCTCGAAAGTAGTGGATGAGTAGTACTAACTGGAAAGTAGTGGATGAGTAGTACTAGCTGGAAAGTAGTGGATGAGTAGTACTAGCTGGAAAGTAGTGGATGAGTAGTACTAGCTGGAAAGTACTGGATGAGTAGTACTAGCTGGAAAGTAGTGGATGAGTAGTACTAGCTGGAAAGTAGTGGATGAGTAGTACTAGCTGGAAAGTAGTGGATGAGTAGTACTAGCTGGAAAGTAGTGGATGAGTAGTACTAGCTGGAAAGTAGTGGATGAGTAGTACTAGCTGGAAAGTAGTGGATGAGTAGTACTAGCTGGAAAGTAGTGGATGAGTAGTACTAGCTGGAAAGTAGTGGATGAGTAGTACTAGCTGGAAAGTAGTGGATGAGTAGTACTAGCTGGAAAGTACTGGATGAGTAGTACTAGCTGGAAAGTACTGGATGAGTAGTACTAGCTGGAAAGTAGTGGATGAGTAGTACTAGCTGGAAAGTACTGGATGAGTAGTACTAGCTGGAAAGTACTGGATGAGTAGTACTAGCTGGAAAGTACTGGATGAGTAGTAATAACTGGAAAGTAGTGGATGAGTAGTACTAGATGGAAAGTACTGGATGAGTAGTACTAGCTGGAAAGTACTGGATGAGTGCTACTAACTTGAAAGTAGTGGATGAGTAGTACTAGCTGGAAAGTAGTGGATGAGTAGTACTAGCTGGAAAGTACTGGATGAGTAGTACTAGCTGGAAAGTAGTAGATGAGTAGTACTAGCTGGAAAGTAGTAGATGAGTAGTACTAGCTGGAAAGTAGTGGATGAGTAGTACTAGCTGGAAAGTAGTGGATGAGTAGTACTAGCTGGAAAGTACTGGATGAGTAGTACTAGCTGGAAAGTACTGGATGAGTAGTACTAGCTGGAAAGTACTGGATGAGTACTACTAACTGGAAAGTAGTGGATGAGTAGTACTAGCTGGAAAGTACTGGATGAGTAGTACTAGCTGGAAAGTACTGGATGAGTACTACTAGCTGGAAAGTAGTGGATGAGTAGTACTAGCTGGAAGGTACTGGATGAGTAGTACTAGCTGGAAAGTAGTGGATGAGTAGTACTAGCTGGAAAGTAGTGGATGAGTAGTACTAACTGGAAAGTAGTGGATGAGTATTACTAGCTGGAAAGTAGTGGATGAGTAGTACTAGCTGGAAAGTAGTGGATGAGTAGTACTAACTGGAAAGTAGTGGATGAGTAGTACTAGCTGGAAAGTAGTGGATGAGTAGTACTAGCTGGAAAGTAGTGGATGAGTAGTACTAGCTGGAAAGTAGTGGATGAGTAGTACTAGCTGGAAAGTAGTGGATGAGTAGTACTAACTGGAAAGTAGTGGATGAGTAGTACTACCTGGAAAGTAGTGGATGAGTAGTACTAACTGGAAAGTAGTGGATGAGTAGTACTAGCTGGAAAGTACTGGATGAGTAGTACTACCTGGAAAGTAGTGGATGAGTAGTACTAACTGGAAAGTAGTGGATGAGTAGTACTAGCTGGAAAGTACTGGATGAGTAGTACTAGCTGGAAAGTAGTGGATGAGTAGTACTAGCTGGAAAGTACTGGATGAGTAGTACTAGCTGGAAAGTACTGGATGAGTAGTACTAGCTGGAAAGTAGTGGATGAGTAGTACTAGCTGGAATGTACTGGAAGAGTAGTACTAGCTGGAAAGTAGTGGATGAGTAGTACTAGCTGGAAAGTACTGGATGAGTAGTACTAGCTGGAAAGTAGTGGATGAATAGTACTAGGCTGAAAGTAGTGGATGAGTAGTACTGGCTGGAAAGTAGTGGATGAGTAGTACTAGCTGGAAAGTAGTGGATGAGTAGTACTAGCTGGAAAGTAGTGGATGAGTAGTACTAGCTGGAAAGTAGTGGATGAGTAGTACTAGCTGGAAAGTAGTGGATGAGTAGTACTAGCTGGAAAGTAGTGGATGAGTAGTACTAGCTGGAAAGTAGTGGATGAGTAGTACTAACTGGAAAGTAGTGGATGAGTAGTACTAGCTGGAAAGTACTGGATGAGTAGTACTAGCTGGAAAGTAGTGGAGGAGTTGTACTAGCTGGAAAGTACTGGATGAGTAGTACTAGCTGGAAAGTAGTGGATGAGTAGTACTAGCTGGAAAGTAGTGGATGAGTAGTACTAGCTGGAATGTACTGGACGAGTAGTACTAGCTGGAAAGTAGTGGATGAGTAGTACTAGCTGGAAAGTACTGGATGAGTAGTACTAGCTGGAAAGTAGTGGATGAATAGTACTAGCCTGAAAGTAGTGGATGAGTAGTACTGGCTGGAAAGTAGTGGATGAGTAGTACTAGCTGGAAAGTAGTGGATGAGTAGTACTAGCTGGAAAGTACTGGATGAGTAGTACTAGCTGGAAAGTAGTAGATGAGTAGTACTAGCTGGAAAGTAGTAGATGAGTAGTACTAGCTAGAATGTACTGGATGAGTAGTACTAGCTGGAAAGTAATGGATGAGTAGTACTAGCTGGAAAGTAGTGGATGAGTAGTACTAGCTGGAAAGTAGTGGATGAGTAGTACTAGCTGGAAAGTACTGGATGAGTAGTACTAGCTGGAAAGTAGTGGATGAGTAGTACTAGCTGGAAAGTAGTGGATGAATAGTACTAGCTGGAAAGTACTGGATGAGTAGTACTAGCTGGAATGTAGTAGATGAGTAGTACTAGCTGGAAAGTAGTGGATGAGTAGTACTAGCTGGAAAGTACTGGATGAGTAGTACTAGCTGGAAAGTAGTGGATGAGTAGTACTAGCTGGAAAGTAGTGGATGAGTAGTACTAGCTGGAAAGTAGTGGATGAGTAGTACTAGCTGGAAAGTAGTGGATGAGTAGTACTAGCTGGAAAGTAGTGGATGAGTAGTACTAGCTGGAAAGTAGTGGATGAGTAGTACTAGCTGGAAAGTAGTGGATGAGTAGTACTAGCTGGAAAGTAGTGGATGAGTAGTACTAGCTGGAAAGTACTGGATGAGTAGTACTAGCTGGAAAGTAGTGGATGAGTAGTACTAGCTGGAAAGTAGTGGATGAGTAGTACTAGCTGGAAAGTAGTGGATGAGTAGTACTAACTGGAAAGTAGTGGATGAGTAGTACTAGCTGGAAAGTAGTGGATGAGTAGTACTAGCTGGAAAGTAGTGGATGAGTAGTACTAGCTGGAAAGTAGTGGATGAGTAGTACTAGCTGGAAAGTAGTGGATGAGTAGTACTAGCTGGAAAGTAGTGGATGAGTAGTACTAGCTGGAAAGTAGTGGATGAGTAGTACTAGCTGGAAAGTAGTGGATGAGTAGTACTAGCTGGAAAGTAGTGGATGAGTAGTACTAGCTGGACAGTAGTGGATGAGTAGTCCTAACTGGAATGTAGTAGATGTGTAGTACTAGCTGGAAAGTACTGGATGAGTAGTACTAGCTGGAAAGTAGTGGATGAGTAGTACTAGCTGGAAAGTAGTGGATGAGTAGTACTAGCTGGAAAGTAGTGGATGAGTAGTACTAGCTGGAAAGTACTGGATGAGTAGTACTAGCTGGAAAGTAGTAGATGAGTAGTACTAGCTGGAAAGTAGTGGATGAGTAGTACTAGCTGGAAAGTACTGGATGAGTAGTACTAGCTGGAAAGTACTGGATGAGGAGTACTAGCTGGAAAGTAGTGGATGAGTAGTACCAGCTGGAAAGTACTGGATGAGTACTACTAACTGGAAAGTAGTGGATGAGTAGTACTAGCTGGAAAGTACTGGATGAGTAGTACTAGCTGGAAAGTAGTAGATGAGTAGTACTAGCTGGAAATTACTGGATGAGTAGTACTAGCTGGAAAGTAGTGGATGAGTAGTACTAGCTGGAAAGTAGTGGATGAGTAGTACTAGCTGGAAAGTAGTGGATGAATAGTACTAACTGGAAAGTAGTAGATGAGTAGTACTAGCTGGAAAGTAGTGGATGAGTAGTACTAGCTGGAAAGTAGTGGATGAGTAGTACTAGCTGGAAAGTAGTGGATGAGTAGTACTAGCTCGAAAGTAGTGGATGAGTAGTACTAGCTGGAAAGTAGTGGATGAGTAGTACTAGCTGGAAAGTAGTGGATGAGTAGTACTAGCTGGAAAGTAGTGGATGAGTAGTACTAGCTGGAAAGTAGTGGATGAGTAGTACAAGCTGGAAAGTAGTGGATGAGTAGTACTAACTGGAAAGTAGTAGATGAGTAGTACTAGCTGGAAAGTACTGGATGAGTAGTACTAGCTGGAAAGTAGTGGATGAGTAGTACTAGCTGGAAAGTAGTGGATGAGTAGTACTAGCTCGAAAGTAGTGGATGAGTAGTACTAACTGGAAAGTAGTGGATGAGTAGTACTAGCTGGAAAGTAGTGGATGAATAGTACTAGCTGGAAAGTAGTGGATGAGTAGTACTAGTTGGAAAGTACTGGATGAGTAGTACTAGCTGGAAAGTAGTGGATGAGTAGTACTAGCTGGAAAGTAGTGGATGAGTAGTACTAGCTGGAAAGTAGTGGATGAGTAGTACTAGCTGGAAAGTAGTGGATGAGTAGTACTAGCTGGAAAGTAGTGGATGAGTAGTACTAGCTGGAAAGTAGTGGATGAGTAGTACTAGCTGGAAAGTAGTGGATGAGTAGTACTAGCTGGAAAGTAGTGGATGAGTAGTACTAGCTGGAAAGTAGTGGATGAGTAGTACTAGCTGGAAAGTACTGGATGAGTAGTACTAGCTGGAAAGTACTGGATGAGTAGTACTAGCTGGAAAGTAGTGGATGAGTAGTACTAGCTGGAAAGTACTGGATGAGTAGTACTAGCTGGAAAGTACTGGATGAGTAGTACTAGCTGGAAAGTACTGGATGAGTAGT
Source organism: Octopus bimaculoides (assembly GCF_046866305.1). Lineage (NCBI taxonomy): Eukaryota > Metazoa > Mollusca > Cephalopoda > Octopoda > Octopodidae > Octopus > Octopus bimaculoides. Next base: position 32,090,489 of record NC_142935.1, read on the forward strand.
AATAACTGGAAAGTAGTGGATGAGTAGTACTAGATGGAAAGTACTGGATGAGTAGTACTAGCTGGAAAGTACTGGATGAGTGCTACTAACTTGAAAGTAGTGGATGAGTAGTACTAGCTGGAAAGTAGTGGATGAGTAGTACTAGCTGGAAAGTACTGGATGAGTAGTACTAGCTGGAAAGTAGTAGATGAGTAGTACTAGCTGGAAAGTAGTAGATGAGTAGTACTAGCTGGAAAGTAGTGGATGAGTAGTACTAGCTGGAAAGTAGTGGATGAGTAGTACTAGCTGGAAAGTACTGGATGAGTAGTACTAGCTGGAAAGTACTGGATGAGTAGTACTAGCTGGAAAGTACTGGATGAGTACTACTAACTGGAAAGTAGTGGATGAGTAGTACTAGCTGGAAAGTACTGGATGAGTAGTACTAGCTGGAAAGTACTGGATGAGTACTACTAGCTGGAAAGTAGTGGATGAGTAGTACTAGCTGGAAAGTACTGGATGAGTAGTACTAGCTGGAAAGTAGTGGATGAGTAGTACTAGCTGGAAAGTAGTGGATGAGTAGTACTAACTATAAAGTAGTGGATGAGTATTACTAGCTGGAAAGTAGTGGATGAGTAGTACTAGCTGGAAAGTAGTGGATGAGTAGTACTAACTGGAAAGTAGTGGATGAGTAGTACTAGCTGGAAAGTAGTGGATGAGTAGTACTAGCTGGAAAGTAGTGGATGAGTAGTACTAGCTGGAAAGTAGTGGATGAGTAGTACTAGCTGGAAAGTAGTGGATGAGTAGTACTAACTGGAAAGTAGTGGATGAGTAGTACTACCTGGAAAGTAGTGGATGAGTAGTACTAACTGGAAAGTAGTGGATGAGTAGTACTAGCTGGAAAGTACTGGATGAGTAGTACTACCTGGAAAGTAGTGGATGAGTAGTACTAACTGGAAAGTAGTGGATGAGTAGTACTAGCTGGAAAGTACTGGATGAGTAGTACTAGCTGGAAAGTAGTGGATGAGTAGTACTAGCTGGAAAGTACTGGATGAGTAGTACTAGCTGGAAAGTACTGGATGAGTAGTACTAGCTGGAAAGTAGTGGATGAGTAGTACTAGCTGGAATGTACTGGAAGAGTAGTACTAGCTGGAAAGTAGTGGATGAGTAGTACTAGCTGGAAAGTACTGGATGAGTAGTACTAGCTGGAAAGTAGTGGATGAATAGTACTAGGCTGAAAGTAGTGGATGAGTAGTACTGGCTGGAAAGTAGTGGATGAGTAGTACTAGCTGGAAAGTAGTGGATGAGTAGTACTAGCTGGAAAGTAGTGGATGAGTAGTACTAGCTGGAAAGTAGTGGATGAGTAGTACTAGCTGGAAAGTAGTGGATGAGTAGTACTAGCTGGAAAGTAGTGGATGAGTAGTACTAGCTGGAAAGTAGTGGATGAGTAGTACTAACTGGAAAGTAGTGGATGAGTAGTACTAGCTGGAAAGTACTGGATGAGTAGTACTAGCTGGAAAGTAGTGGAGGAGTTGTACTAGCTGGAAAGTACTGGATGAGTAGTACTAGCTGGAAAGTAGTGGATGAGTAGTACTAGCTGGAAAGTAGTGGATGAGTAGTACTAGCTGGAATGTACTGGATGAGTAGTACTAGCTGGAAAGTAGTGGATGAGTAGTACTAGCTGGAAAGTACTGGATGAGTAGTACTAGCTGGAAAGTAGTGGATGAATAGTACTAGCCTGAAAGTAGTGGATGAGTAGTACTGGCTGGAAAGTAGTGGATGAGTAGTACTAGCTGGAAAGTAGTGGATGAGTAGTACTAGCTGGAAAGTACTGGATGAGTAGTACTAGCTGGAAAGTAGTAGATGAGTAGTACTAGCTGGAAAGTAGTAGATGAGTAGTACTAGCTAGAATGTACTGGATGAGTAGTACTAGCTGGAAAGTAATGGATGAGTAGTACTAGCTGGAAAGTAGTGGATGAGTAGTACTAGCTGGAAAGTAGTGGATGAGTAGTACTAGCTGGAAAGTACTGGATGAGTAGTACTAGCTGGAAAGTAGTGGATGAGTAGTACTAGCTGGAAAGTAGTGGATGAATAGTACTAGCTGGAAAGTACTGGATGAGTAGTACTAGCTGGAATGTAGTAGATGAGTAGTACTAGCTGGAAAGTAGTGGATGAGTAGTACTAGCTGGAAAGTACTGGATGAGTAGTACTAGCTGGAAAGTAGTGGATGAGTAGTACTAGCTGGAAAGTAGTGGATGAGTAGTACTAGCTGGAAAGTAGTGGATGAGTAGTACTAGCTGGAAAGTAGTGGATGAGTAGTACTAGCTGGAAAGTAGTGGATGAGTAGTACTAGCTGGAAAGTAGTGGATGAGTAGTACTAGCTGGAAAGTAGTGGATGAGTAGTACTAGCTGGAAAGTAGTGGATGAGTAGTACTAGCTGGAAAGTAGTGGATGAGTAGTACTAGCTGGAAAGTACTGGATGAGTAGTACTAGCTGGAAAGTAGTAGATGAGTAGTACTAGCTGGAAAGTAGTGGATGAGTAGTACTAGCTGGAAAGTACTGGATGAGTAGTACTAGCTGGAAAGTACTGGATGAGGAGTACTAGCTGGAAAGTACTGGATGAGTAGTACCAGCTGGAAAGTACTGGATGAGTACTACTTACTGGAAAGTAGTGGATGAGTAGTACTAGCTGGAAAGTAGTGGATGAGTAGTACTAGCTGGAAAGTACTGCATGAGTAGTACTAGCTGGAAAGTAGTGGATGAGTAGTACTTGCTGGAAAGTACTGGATGAGTAGTACTAGCTGGAAAGTAGTGGATGAGTAGTACTAGCTGGAAAGTAGTGGATGAGTAGTACTAGCTGGAAAGTAGTGGATGAGTAGTACTAGCTGGAAAGTAGTGGATGAGTAGTACTAACTGGAAAGTAGTGGATGAGTAGTACTAGCTGGAAAGTAGTGGATGAGTAGTACTAACTGGAAAGTAGTGGATGAGTAGTACTAACTGGAAAGTAGTGGATGAGTAGTACTAGCTGGAAAGTAGTGGATGAGTAGTACTAGCTGGAAAGTAGTGGATGAGTAGTACTAGCTGGAAAGTAGTGGATGAGTATTACTAGCTGGAAAGTAGTGGATGAGTAGTAATAACTGGAAAGTAGTGGATGAGTAGTACTAGCTGGAAAGTAGTGGATGAGTAGTACTAGCTGGAAAGTAGTGGATGAGTAGTACTAGCTGGAAAGTAGTGGATGAGTAGTACTAGCTGGAAAGTAGTGGATGAGTAGTACTAGCTGGAAAGTACTGGATGAGTAGTACTAGCTGGAATGTAGTGGATGAGTAGTACTAGCTGGAATGTACTGGATGAGTAGTACTAACTGGAAAGTAGTGGATGAGTAGTACTAGCTGGAAAGTACTGGATGAGTAGTACTAGCTGGAAAGTAGTGGATGAATAGTACTAGCCTGAAAGTAGTGGATGAGTAGTACTGGCTGGAAAGTAGTGGATGAGTAGTACTAGCTGGAAAGTAGTGGATGAGTAGTACTAGCTGCAAAGTACTGGATGAGTAGTACTAGCTGGAAAGTAGTAGATGAGTAGTACTAGCTGGAAAGTAGTAGATGAGTAGTACTAGCTGGAAAGTAGTGGATGAGTAGTACTAGCTGGAAAGTAGTGGATGAGTAGTACTAGCTGTAAAGTAGTGGATGAGTAGTACTAGCTGGAAAGTAGTGGATGAGTAGTACTAGCTGGAATGTACTGGATGAGTAGTACTAGCTGGAAAGTAGTGGATGAGTAGTACTAGCTGGAATGTACTGGATGAGTAGTACTAGCTGGAAAGTAGTGGATGAGTAGTACTAGCTGGAAAGTACTGGATGAGTAGTACTAGCTGGAAAGTAGTGGATGAGTAGTACTAGCTGGAAAGTAGTGGATGAGTAGTACTAGCTGGAATGTACTGGATGAGTAGTACTAGCTGGAAAGTAGTGGATGAGTAGTACTAGCTGGAAAGTACTGGATGAGTAGTACTAGCTGGAAAGTAGTGGATGCGTAGTACTAGCTGGAAAGTAGTGGATGAGTAGTACTAGCTGGAAAGTAGTGGATGAGTAGTACTAGCTGGAAAGTACTGGATGTGTAGTACTAGCTGGAAAGTACTGGATGCGTAGTACTAGCTGGAAAGTAGTGGATGAGTAGTACTAGCTGGAAAGTACTGGATGAGTAGTACTAGCTGGAAAGTAGTGGATGAGTAGTACTAGCTGGAAAGAAGATGAAGAAATATGAGTATGAAATGAAAAATTACTGAAATTTTGATATTTATCAAGTTTGTTGAAATTTGTTGTTTTTATATATTTCCCTGCAGATAGAAAAATACAACATCCTGAGAAGTGAACGTGAAGTGATACTGAATGGCCTTAACTTTGTAACTGGTATTGCTGTGTATAAAGGATATCTTTATTATTGTCAGAAAGATATGGAAACATTGAGTTATGTGGCTTTGTCAGCATTAAATTATGGCAGCTCTACAATGAAAACTAATGTTGCTCATCTAGGAACCTTAAGAGTGGTCTATAACTGGAACAAATATCGTAAGTGGAGAAGTCCCTTCATTTTTATAGTCATTTTGCTTTCCTTTTCATTCTTCATCTTTTCATTTAAGAAGATAGTAATAATATCAATACTAATTCTTTCTACTCTAGGCACAAGGCCTGAAATTTTGGAGAAAGAACTAGTCAATTACATCAACCCCACTGCTGAAAACCACATGGTTGCAAAGTGAAATTACCAACCATAAAGACATGTCTCACACACATACACACATACATATATGTATTATCTGTTGAATCTAGAAGAGGTGTCTGTCACTTCTGGAGATCCTCCAAGACCAGTGATATTGATGCCATTAATTTTCCTCTAAGACTTCTGTTAGTCAACCCCTATCGGAAAAGATATAAGATGGGAGGGCATTTGAGAAGGCCAATGTTCTGGGAAAGGAAGGGCTAACTAGAATTTCTAATGATTTACTTCAAGGCCTTGGAAAGAACTCTTCAATTACATCAACCCCCAGTGCTCAAACGATGCTTATTTTATCAAGCCTGAAAGAATGAAGGGCAAAGTCAACCTTGGAGGAAATTAAGCTCAGAACATAAAGATGGAAGAAATATTGCTTAGAATTTTGCTCAACATGCTAACAATTCTACCAACTCAGAGCCTTAATAATAATAATAATAATAATGATAATAATAATAATAATAATGATAATAGACGGGTAGTCATGATGGGTATATTGGGCTTTGTATATTTTACCCCAGTGTCACTTTGATGGCATGCACTGCTCTCTCACTCAATAATAATAATAATAATAATAATAATAATAATCCTACGTAAAATAATATGTGATCTCAAATTTTAAAGCAAACACATAATTTTCTTATGGTTTCTTAAATATTCACTTGAACAAAACTGTACAAATCCAAATATATGGTACCCTAGGCATAACACCTACATGAACTTCTGACTTGTCTCTTGAGGTCTCTGGGTGAGACTTGGACCCAACTTGTACAAATGCAAAACAAAAGTCAAACATAAAATAATAATAATAATAATAATAATAATAATAATAATAATAATAATAATAATAATAATAATAATGCCCTGGTGCAGTACCGGGCAGTGGCTCTCATGGCTTCTGATCTTAACTGAATGGAAGTGTTATCATATACATTGTTTTGTCTGGATATAAAATACAGCAAATATTCAGCTGAATACCACAGATTTGCTTGTCAGTTGTTTGACCTTAACCAGCTGAGCATGTCCTTTGGTGGCTGATGATAAGTGCATCTCTAATCATGAGTAGAAGTAGTGAGAGAGCATCATAGCCAGTGGTGGACTGGCCATGTTGCTAGCTTCCCCGATGGCAAATGGGCCCCTGAGCCATTAGAATCCATATATGGGGACCCATGTTAGTATCTAAGGGCCCATCCCCTCAAGTTTGAAATTTTTTTATTCGTTCCTGGAAGAATGCATTAATTATTTTAGCCTGGCTGTGTTTGTAGACAGTTGAAAAGAATACTCTTAAAAAAAATTTTTTTTTTAAAGTAAGAAATGATAGCATTCTAATTGTGGGTGGTCCCCTTAGTCTCCTGGCAACCAATATTTATTTAGACCCAGTCCACCACTGATCATAGCCATGTGTTGAGAGGAATTCTTTGGGATTTGAATAATTCAGCTCTGGAAACATGGGACCTCTTGACCATTTGACTTCTTGACCTCTTGAGTGAGATGGGATACTCGACCTGAAGAAAATTCTAACTGGGCTCCACCTGCAAGGTCGTGTGCTGTTAATATTGGTATGGGATCACCATGTCACACACATATGGTTGTGATGCATGTGCCTGGTGTACCCTTATCAGACAGGTAGTCATGATGGGTATAATGGGCTTCGTATAGTTGTACCCCAGTGTTATTGATGGCATGCGCTGCTCTCTCACACAATAATAATGAAAACATTAACTTGAGAAGTATAGAAAAAAATAACAAAGTACCAGGATGTAGCTCTTGAATTACAGAGACAATGGAAAGTGAAAGTAAAATGTATCCCAATAGTTATAAGTGCATTGGGAACTATCCCTAAAGATCTGAACAGATGGCTAGAGGAAATAGGCACAAAACCCAATTTAGTACAGCTCCAGAGAACAATGTTATTAGGGACAGCTAGGATACTTAGTAGGGTTCTTGGTATCTAAGGTTACTTGTTGCCCAATAGGAGGGTTCTTGGCATCTAAGGCTATTTGTTGTAGCCCAATGTTAGGACAGGGTCACCAAATACTTGCAAGACAAAAGAAAAGTGTGTTATATCAGCAATTTTTAAAATAAAAAAGATTTTTATAAAAGCATTAATTAAGCAAGTCTTTATTCAACATAAATCATAAAAGAAATATGATGAGGTCCTTTAAAATGAAATTTTCTTCAGGTGAATTTTCTTACAACAAAAATGTTTACAGCAAAATTTCCTTTAACCAAATCATAGCAAGCTTTAACAGATATTCTCTAAACTATTATATACATTTTTTTTTATTGCAGCTCAAACAACAAACTGTGCAGACAGTAACTATGGCAACTGCGAACAACTGTGTTTGCCAACAGGAACTAATACCCACAAATGTGACTGTGCAATAGGCTTCAAGCTGAATTCAAACAATCAATGCACAAGTAAGAAACAACTGTAATTTCTTTTTATTTTCACTCCACCCCCACTTCACCACCACCTCCACTTCATCCCCACCCCCATTTCATCCCCCCACTTCACCCCCGCCCCCGCTTCACCCCCTCCACTTCACCCCCCACCGGTTTCTTTACAATGAGGTAATATTTTCATTAATCAATTAAAGGAGTTGTCAGAAACTGCCATAATGGATTGGCACCAGTACGTCTACTGTTACTCATTTATATATATATATATATATATATATATATATATATATATATATCATCATCATCATCATCATCATCGTTTCATGTCTGCTTTCCATGCTGGCATGGGTTGGACAGTTTGACTGAGGACTGGTGAGCCAGGAGGCTGCACCAGGCTCCAATCTGATCTGGCAAAGTTTCTACAGCTGGATGCCCTTCCTAACGCCAACCACTCCAAGAGTGTAGTGGGTACTTTTTACGTGCCACCAGCACAGGGAGCCAGTCAGGTGACAATATGTATATATATGTATATATATATATATATATATATATATATATATATATATATATATATATATATATACACACACACACACACACACACACATTAACAACTGATATTGGTGTGTTTACATTTCCATAACTTAGCAGTTTGGCAAAAGAGACTGATAGAATAAGTATCAAGCTTAAAAGAAATATAAATGCTGGAAATGATTCATTCAATTAAAATTCTTCATGGTTGTGCCCCAGTATGTCCACAGTCTAAAGACCGAAACAAGTAAAAGGTAAACCATGACAAAACTGAAGTTCTCAGTTAGGGGCTGGATATTAATTAACACACAATCTGATTTACTGATTGTGTATTATTTCATCTTTCTTTCAGTTGTATCATCCTTTTACGTATTAGGAATGCGCTATGGAGTTCGTGGATTTTCTTTTGATGCTGAAAACCAAAATGATGCTATGGTGCCAGTTGGTGGAGGTTGTAAAACTTATTTTGTTTCTTGAAAATTCTTTTACCATTTTCCGTTTCTTTTTCCTTACAACTGAAAAAAAAATAACATCAATAATTTGTTTGACTTCAGCACAACAGATAATTATATTAAGAGCAGACTATTTAAACACAAGCTTTTCAAACAACATCACTTAAAAGGTATTATATCTTCCTCAAAGCACATCTGATAAAAATGATTGATTTACATAGTCTGTGTAATGTCAATAGACTTATCTTACACAGTGCATTTTATGTTTGACAGAAAAATATCATATCATAAATTATCCTGCACCAATAATGAACAGAAAAAAGTAAAACTCATTTAGATATAGTATAAAATGTTTGTTAAATGCTTTTTTACGATTACAGACGAAGTATTTATGACATCCCATATTACATAACACACTACCTGCCCACCTTGCATTTTGCTTGTCCAAGAAGTACAAAATTCATTGAAGATTACTATAGCCAAGTGCTTGAATTCTACTATGTGACCATGAGACAAATGAAGTCACTACACACAGAGTAGTTATATACACATATAGTTTATATACATACATATATGAATACCCATGAGTAGAATACAAATTTGCAAAACTCTGAAAATTCCAGCTAAAGTGTGATTGAAGGACAGTTCAATAAAATTGAATATTGTAAAAGTAAACTCCAACAAAATAATTCTTACTGATTGAATCAGTTTTCTTTCCAACCGTGTGATTGATTCTCTGAGGGAAAATCATGGAAGTTGCAATGATTCATTTCCTCCACGTGTAAATAATCCACCCAGAATATTCTCTATTAAATCATATAACTTGTAGCATGCCATGTATTTATAAATCATTCTGTCTTTTGCAACTATAGTTCACTATATAAGCTACATTGATGTCCTGGTGGAGGAAAAATACATTTACTATGTAGCACAATTTGGGAGATACATGAACCTTTGTAGAAGGAGACAGAATGGCTCTGATTTTCAGTTTTTGCTCCAATCAGATGGTGGACGTCTTTTTGTAAGGGGCATTGCAGTAGATTGGATTGCAGGTAAGTATCTCTCTATAGTCTTTTGTTACTTGTGGTTATACATTTATTTTAAGTCATTGATTTCATTACATGTTTTATGTCCATCTTAGCTATTGCTCAGTTTCTGCATTTGGGATGAGAAAAATCCCATGTTGGAACTGTAAACACCAATGCCCAATGTCAAATTTACATCAAGTAGTTTGGCAGTTATGGTGAAGATTCTACAACTAAGACCAAACCATGTTTGGAGCTGTCTACTATTCTTTCCAAAAGGATAAGAAAAAAATTGGTTATTAAGCTAATATCATTTTTTGAAGTGCCATGCTTATTTCTAATTAACTCACACCATTAAATATGTTAACCTTTTGCCGGTTCACAGCATTTTCCTAAATTTTTCCTAAATGTTAATGCTTGTTTTTAGAATTTTATTTCATATGTTTTCAGTCATATGAATATAAAACTTTCTTTCAGAAATTCTAAGTTACAAATATATCTTGTGTATCACACATGATTAAATTAATTAATAGATTTTCATGCAGATGATGTTGCTGAATAATGCTGATGAGTAATACAAGATTAAGGACAATGGCTTCGCACGAGGACCTTGTGCACTTTGTAGAAACATTAAAACTTTCTACTTTGCTTTGGCCTAGCATATATTATTATTTCATTCTTTTCATTTGTTCCAGTCACTGAATTAGCTGAATTAGTCATGCTAGATTAGATGATTATCCTTATTTTGAATCTGCTACTTATTCCATTTGCCTTTATTTAAATTTCCACCAAGGTATGGGGTAAATAAATGAACCACCGTTTATGAAGTGGGGAGAGATAAACCTAAACACACACACACACACACACACACACACACACACATGCACATACATACAGAGATTGAAGGGCTGCACGCAAGATCACTTATTATGGCGGGAAAGCAGTGCTCAATTGGAGGAAGGAATTCAAATAAAATCCTAACAAGCGTGAGTAGTTGAGGAGAGTTGTTAGTAAGGGTCTTGATGTGAATTAGCCGAAGTATATTGGCACACAGCCAAAATGAACATGTAACGAATGGGGGCATATCTTTCTAAGAAGACAAAACCCCTTCAACCAGACAGGAGAAACCTAATTCGAAGACTACAGATCCAATCCATCACTGGACCTGTAAAAATTTGTAAAACTTTCCAGGTTTAAATATATATGAGCATGTGTAGACATGCAACTAATTGCATGAGAATACAAACATAAAACAAAACATACAAATTTGCACATATACATACATACAAACAAACATTTGATCAGAGAACCTGTGAATCAAGGATGATCTAGGCCAGAGGTTTTCAACCATATTTTGTCTATGGACCCCTTTGATTTGTATTTTATTCTGCCAGACCCCATAGCCATTTGATGTTTAAAAAAAATCCTGTTGTATTTTTATGATTAACTATTTTTAGGAATTGTATAAAAAATGTTTTTTAAAAATATTTTGTGTATTTTAGAAAGCAGCAAGCTGGCAGAATTGTTAGCATGCTGGGCGAATTGCTTAGCAGTATTTCGTCTGCTGTTACTCTCTGAGTTCAAATTCCGCCGAGGGTGACTTTGCCTTTCATCCTTTTGGGGTCGATTAAATAAGTACCAGTTACGCACTGGGCCAATGTAATCAACTTAATCCCTTTGTTTGTTCTTGTTTGTCTCTTCTATGTTTAACCCCCTGTGGGCAATAAAGAAATAAATATTTTGTATTTTAGAAATATAACCAATTTATTGTGCATAAACTTTAACAATAGACTCAAAGGAGTCACATGGACTCAAAAGGGTTACATGGAGCCAAAAGAATCACATGAACTCAAAAGTATCACATGGATTCAAAAGGGTTACATGGACTCAAAAGGATTACATGGACTCAAAAGAGTCACATAGACTCAAAAGGGTTACATGGACTCAGAAGTGTCACATGGACTCAAAAGAGTCACATGCACCCTAGCTGAGAACTACTGATTTCAGATTAAACAACAACAACAATGACTCCAAAACTATTCTAAGTTACAAGTTTATCCAAATTCTTTTGTTTAGTGGTTGCCTAATTTAGAATTAATATTTCCCTGATCTGTTTATGGCATTGTCTGAACTCAAGCTTCTTTCAATTCTATTTACTTTGTTCATGGATTTCTCTGAAGAAAGTTACAAGAACACTTTACTCTTTCTTTTATTAATTTCAGATTTTGGATTTAATATTGGAAATCATAAATCCATTGATTAATTCACCTGTATTTATTTCATTTTTATTGCAGGCAATCTTTATTATGTTAATAGCATAGTGAGTGATACGTTTATAGAAGTGTGCCGCCTGAATGGCACATACCGAAAGGTGATTTTGGAAGATAGATCTATTTACCTGCAAGGCTTAACTGTTAATCCAATCAAAAGGTAGCAGCAAACTTAATCTCCTTAATATCAACACACACTTTTAAAACTAGTTTTTCATTGTTACTTTTTGTTACACTAGCATAGGGGCTTTATATCATCACCATGGCTTAATGTCCACTTTTCCATGCTTGTGTGGGTCGGACAGAATTTGTTCAAGCAAAAGATGTCCTTCCTGTTGCCAACCCTCACCTGTTTTCAAGCAAAATGATATTCCCCCACAGCTAGACATACTTTTCATGGAAGACTGGAAACGAGCAATCTTACTTGCATCCTTTACATCCATCACATGATGTCTTTTCAAGATTCCACTCAAGGGCTCAGCACTGCCTCCATCCTCTCTGCCCCATTTCATCTTCTGACACCCATCACTTCTCTGTCATCTGAGAGACATAGAAGCACATACGACATCCCCCCCTGCTTCCCCCCCGCTCCCCCCCCCCACACCTTGAACCACTTCCATTTTGCATTACCTTATCCTGCCTGCTGTCTCCACCAATCACCTCCTTCCTCTGCCTTCTTTCCTCTGAGTTATTCACCATCATTAACATCTCGCTTATAATCTCATTTTTTCATAACATTGTTTTCATCTAACGCACCTTGATAAACAATTCTGATATATGCATTATGCTCCAGATCTCCTGGTTTATCTGTTTTATTTTTTTTTACTGTTCAACACTCCATTTATTATAAATCTGAAAAGCGATCATACTTATTCAAATTTCAAAACCAATAAACCAAAGTTGTAGTGGAAGAATATAAACTACCAAAAAAACATAAAACACTATGATAACAATTAATTGCTGATAGAGACGTTTACTGTTTCTCTTGTTCTCTGCCCACACCTCTCTCTGTTTATGCGTGTGAAAACTGTTATGTTTTTATGTGTATAGTCTCTCTCTCTCTCATATCTTTCTGTGTATATTTATGTTTGTGTGTGTGTTTGCCTCCTGTGCTTCCTGTCACCAAAACTAGATGAATTGTCAGCATCCCATCAGCCATGTCATATCATCTCATTCCACTGGAAAATAATCTGAAACTTAGTTGATTCTCCATTGAACAATACCATTGTCTCACGAGTTAGTCTTCTAAAATCATTTGGGCTGATCTCCAGTTAATGAATACATTTATCAGGAATGTTCTGGCAATTTACTCTGTAAACCACACCTTAGGAAAATAAACAAAAAAGTTAGTAGTCTGCTTTAATCAAAACCAATATTTGCCAATATATTTTTTAGGTACCTCTACTGGACATCTCGAGGAGCCAACGCCAGACTAGAACGTTCACTGCTGGATGGTACCAATCGAACCCTGCTAGTCTCAAATGCAATCAGTCATCCATTGGACATCACAGTTGACATAAAAACACATGATGTTTACTGGGTCGATGATGTTATAGATGCTATACAGGTAATTCTTCCATTTTTTGGAGACAGAAAATTTCACTGTAAACATTTTTGCTGTAAGAAAATTCACCCTAAGTAATTTCAGTTTAAATGACCACATAACATTTCTTTTATGATTGATGTTGAATAGAGACTTACCAATTTAATGATTTGATAAAACCTTTTGTCATTCTGGTGTGTTTTTCTTTATTCAAAAAATACATTATCATTGTCCATCCAGTGAATTTGTCTCACTGTGAATTTCCCTATACAGCCAAAATTTCTTAGGGTAAATTTTTCAGACATGCTGTATTTTTCCTGGCTTCAGTAAAAATACAGCATGTCTGTATTTTTAAAATCCTTCTTGGATTTTAATTGATCAAATCAACTTCAGGAAATAATTCAATCTGGTACTTCTCTTATCAATCTCTATTTATCAAATGGCTGAGATATCTTTTCATGTAAAGGAATGCAATACTATGTGTTGGTTCACCAATATTCTTTCCCAACATCCTCTTTCATTTCCATAAGAAATAACAAAATGCAGGACAGTTTGCTTTCATGGCTGGTTCCTGATCTGAGCAAACACAGCAGTTTCATTAAATCTATACTGAATTTTGCCAGATAATCATTAATACCAGATTAATGCTTTGTATTTCTACTTTTGTGATTCAAAGAGTGATCTATGGGATATCGATTGTCTTAAAGATATCTCCAATCAAAATTAAGCTGGTATACACACACACACATATGTATATGTATGGACATAGGTGTATATACACACATACACACATACACATGTATATATATATATATATCTACATACACACACATATATATATATGTATATCTATATATATATATATATATATATATATATATATATATATATATATATATGTGTGTGTGTGTGTGTGGTAGCATCAAAAAGTATCAAAAACATCTGAATTGAACATATGGCATGTTTTTGCCAAATTTAACTCCCACTTGCTGGACACTGAGCAGAAAGAATATCTCTTCAAAGTCTGTCAAAATCTCTGTCATCATTCTGCTGATGACCCATCCTTCATGTTGAGGATCATCACTGGTGATGTGAGTTGAGTCTACAGGAACATTCCTAAGATGAAGCAGCAATGGAAGAACCTTTCATCTCCACCACTGAAGAAAGCAGAACAGAGCCACAGCTCAATGATGAGCATGCTCATTGCTTTTTTTTGACATCCATGGTCTTGTGCATCAAGAATTCATCCCCAGAGCCAGACCATCAGTCAGGAGTTCTACAGTGATATTTTGAAGCATTTTGAGGGAGAACATTTGGCAAAAGGAACCAGATCTGTGGAGCACAAAGAATTAGATTCTTCATGACAGCAATGCATCCTGTCACTGAGTTCTCCTCATTCATGAGTTTATCACCAAAATAAAAAAACAACAACATGGTTTTGCTTCTGCACCTGCCCTATTCACCAGATTTGGCCCCTGTGGTCTTCCATTTCTTCCCCAAGATGAAAATGCAGCTCAAAGGTTGCCGTTTTAACATTGTTTTTGAGATCAAGAGTGAATCGCAGAAGTTCCTCAACTCACAGGAAAAATTTCCAAGCTGGATTCCAAAAGTGGCATCATCATCATCGTTCAGCATCCATTTTCCATGCTGGCATGGGTTAGATGGTTTGACTGGAACTGGTAAGCCAATGAGCTGTACCAAGTTCCAGCCTGATTTTGGCTTGGTTTCTACAGCTGGATGCCCTTCCTAGCACCAACCACTCCAAGACTGTAGTGGGTGCTTTTTACCTCTCGCTGGCACCGGTCTCACAAATTTAACATAGTAAGCAAAATACACCACTTAAGATTCCAGCTCTGTTATTGCTTTAGTTTCATTTATTTCATGAATACCATTCCGTTTGGTGAAGGTTGTTAATTCCATGGAGAACTGAACACAGTCAGCTGAAAAAATTGCTACAACAACAGAATAAATAAAATTCATTTTATGGTTTATTATTGTTTATATTTTGACTTACATTGATATATATGGGGACACCAGAATCTTTTAAGTGCTTAAGGACTCTATGGGTCTTATATAGGCCCTGATATTGTGGTTGTAAAACAAAATACTGTGTCCCTGCCAGCAATTAATAAAATAAAATGATATATAATATAATTAGGCCCATAGCTCCTCTCCACCAAGAAACCTGTTCTGTTCTGGATCCTTCTTTCATATTTTAGCCCAGTATTTCCTGACATAAAGCTGCCTCCCTTTAAAGCACAGCCCTCCTCAGCTGAAGGGGATCTTGCCTTATGTTATTGATAACATTGATGCCTTAAGTTCTGCAGATGATATAATCTCATATCTGTTCCTGATACTTCTGTGATCCTGGATCAAAATTAAAAAAAAAACAAAAAAATTAAACAGCTTTATTTGTGTTTTAACAGTAAATACTTGTCTTTGTTTCTTTTTTTCTTGTTTTGTTTACAGCGCATTTCCTTCAGTGGTGGAAATCGAGTTTATATTCGGACAAATCTACCTAAACCTTATGGGATCTCAGTTTTTAATAACGATGTCTATTGGGTGGACAGAAATCTAAACCAGGTTTGTTGACATTCGTATTTACAGTTGAAATATCTTTTACTTGATTCAGTCATTGGACTGTGGCCATGCTGGAGCACCACCTTAAAGAATTCAGTTGAATAAATCAACACTAGCACTTAAGGTTTTAGTCTGGCACCCATTCTATTGGTCTTATTTGCTGAACTGCTAAGTTACAGGGGCATAAACAAACCAATGGAACCAACACTGGTTATCAAGCAGTGGTGGTGGTGGGAGGGAACAAACACAAAGTTACCAACACAGATACCCATATATATATATATATATATATATATATATATATATATATATATATATATATATATTACACACACATAGGATATCATGATGGTTTCAACACTTGTGCAGTACCATTCAGTCTGGAGGTGTCAATAGCCCTAAAATAAGTGTTGTTTGGGAACAAACATACCTAACAAATCACCAACATCTTAATTCTAGGAAGGATTAAATATTAACTATTAATTAAACTACAACAAGAAACACATTTACCCTATGTACAATTGTATCAGTAAATAAATTCAATATGTAAATCTATAACCAACTCCTAAATTATATAACTAAAAAGCAACCCTTCCTTTAAGTCATGCAAAAAGTATTCCTTCCAGCCTTCCATAGTATAGAAGTTAAAGATTTATAACCACATTCATTCAATCTAATTCTAGGCAGGATTAAACGCTGACTTTATAATTAAACTACAACAAAGAAACACATTAACCCTAAGTACACCAGTATCAGTAAATAAAATTAATATTAAACCTAAATTATCTAACTAAATAGCGACCAATCTTTAAGTCCATACAAATAATAACCTCACCAGTCTTCCATAGTTACTGATATAAAAGTGAAAGCTTTATATTCAATTCTTTCCAAAACAAAACAAACACAATTGAATTTAATCTAACA
Source organism: Octopus bimaculoides (assembly GCF_046866305.1). Taxonomy (NCBI): domain Eukaryota; kingdom Metazoa; phylum Mollusca; class Cephalopoda; order Octopoda; family Octopodidae; genus Octopus; species Octopus bimaculoides. Next base: position 32,106,954 of record NC_142935.1, read on the forward strand.
AATAATATTAATTAATTATGAGTGAAATACATTATTTCATAATCCAAAAGTTAATAATAAAAACACTACATACTCATCACTACATTTTACCTTTACATGCTCTAATATTAAATTATTACCAGTAACTAATGGAAACACTAAACTTTAATCAAATAGGAACTAATAAAAGCAAACCTGTAATTATTATAAAAAAACCTTGCAATGATTAAAGCTAAATATAAAACTGCTTAAAAGATAATAAAAATACAAAGTATTAACCATAAGGCAAAGCTTGTACATAATGAAGACTCAAAAATTATCAGACTTTAATGATTTTTTTCATTTTTTTTTTTTGTTAATTTCTGAAAATAGATTATTTCACTATTTTGCTTCATATTTTTAGGTCCTTAAAGTGGATAAAACTTCTAGAGTCGGTGCCCCAACTGTTGTCAAGAAAAATGTAAGATATCTTTCGGACATTGCAATATTTGATAAATCCAACCAACCAAGCGGTATGTATGAGATTTCAATATCTAAACAATTGCCATCATCATCATCATCTTCATCTTTTAATATTCACCTTCCATGCATTTCCACGTTGGCAGGACTACATTGCGCTCGAATATCTGCTTTAGCAATGTTTTTGAAACTGGATGAGTTTCTTATACCAAGCACTTTACGGAATGTATTGAGTGCATTTTCTCTTGCACCAGCATTGTGGGGTCACTATGCAACTAAGATCCCCTTCAGCTGAGGAGGGTTACAGTTCAAAGGGAGGCAGCTTTATATTAGGAAATAAAGGGCTAAAATATGGGAAAAGGGTCCAGAACAGAACAGGTTTCTTGATGGAGAGGAGTTATAAGGGGTGACGCCCTTCGGTCATGAATGACCATGGGATTGCACCTAGAAAGTTACACAAGTCTAGGCAAGGTTGTTTATGGAAGACCAGCAGTCACCCATGCATATCAGCCTCCTCCTCTCCATGCCACTGATGCTATCCAGGGCAAAGGCAAAGGGGCCGATACAGCTTGGCACCAGTGACATTGCAACTCATTTCTACAGCTGAGTAAACTGGAGTGATGTGAAATAAAGTGTCTTGCTCAAGAATACAACATGCAGCCCAGTTTGGGAATTGAACTCACAACCTCACGATCTAACTACTGAGCCATGCACCTTCTGAGGAGCTACGTGCCTAATTATGTTATATATTATATTATATAATATATTATTTTATTAATTAAAAGTGAAGTGTCACACCCTAGCAGTTGAGGGAACCTGTGGAAGAGGTAGACTCAAGAAGACCTGGGATGAGGTGGTGAAGCACAACCTTCAAACATTAGGCCTCACCGAGACAATGACTAGTGACCGAGACTTTTGGAGATATGCTGTGCTTGAGAAGACCCGACAAAAGTGAAAAAGTGTCACACCCTAGCAGTTGAGGGAAATAGTTAAACATTTAACCAATTGACTAATAGCAATAAAAGAAATGAAACAGAGCCGATGTGTGTGTGTGTGTGCTTATTATTGGTATGATGACCCACCCAAGATATATCAAAATTTGTTTTTAATATTTATTTCATAGCTGTGTAACATTTTTAAGGTGGTCACCTGGCAGAATTGTTAGCATGTCAAGCAAAACGCTGAGCAGTGTTTTGACTGTCTTTATGTTCTGAGTTCAAATTCCACTGAGGTCGACTTATATTTTCATCCTTGCAACATCAACAAATCAAGTACCAGTTTAACACTGGGGCTGATGGTAATATTTCAACCCCTCCCCTCCAAAATTGCTCACCGAAATTGCCAAAATGTGAAACCAATATTCATTACACAACTGTGTTGCATTTTTCAGATCCCAGTAATCCTTGCTCTGTCAACAATGGTGGGTGTGACCAGTTATGCTTTGCTATTGCTGGAAGCCCTCAGCCTGTGTGCAAATGTGTTGAAGGGGACCTCGATTCTGATGGACAGAAATGCAAACGTAAGATACATTCTAGTTTTTCTGCAATCGTTCCTTTCCCTACAACATTCTTTTTTACACTTCATTCATGGTACAGATGTGAAGACACTTGCAAAGAGCATGGCTGTTACAGCTTGTTGAGTGGCTCTGAGCCATCAAAATAGCCTCTGTAGGCTTGAACTACTAGAAATAGCAGCCAAATCCCCCTCATGGTCATAACAACTTACTTTCCTCTTTCCTAATTTCTATAAGGCTGAGTGACTCTGAGCCCCCACAAAAAAGAGCCTCTATAGGATCAAACTGCTTGAAATAGCAACCAAATCTCCCTCACGGTCATAACAACCTACTCTGCTCCTTATTTTTTCTGAGTCTAAATGTATCTAACTCAACAAAGCAGCCCTCTATAGAGTCAAACTACTAGAAATAACAGCCAGATCTCCTTCAAATCACACTCTACCATCTTAAGGCATGACATGTTGGATGATGTAATCCTCCAAGTAGTTCAGACACAGATTTATCTCCTCTTCAGAGTAATAGTGGTGGTGGTGATGGTGGTGGTGATGGTGGTGGTGATGGTGGTGGTTCTGTCTTGAACCAAAGGTCTCCTCAGGTCAGTTATTGTGTTTCAATGGTGTATAAGTGACCAATATCACAATATTGCCCCTGAACGGTACACCAGCCCCTCGTAGGGTTACACTCTTACAGTTGAGTGGAGTAATGAAAATTTTATTCAAGAACCCAATGTGCCACAACCTAACCTCTAGACCAAAGGTTCTCAACCCATTTTAGCCAAAGCCCCCCACCCCTTTTTGAGTCCCCCTTGGAGTTACAAATGCCCTCCCCCCACCAGAAAATAATTTTCAATATACTACTTATTTTGATATCAGCGGATAATGATTAGAACAATAAAGGACATCGTTTTACATATGCGCTTTCATGCAGTCGGGAGTACAGGTGTACAAACTGAAATGCAAAGAAAACAAAATAACAAATTGAAAGTTTGGTAATTGTGTTTATTTCCATCATGTGACACTTATGAGATCAACCTCATATCTATCGAAAGAGTGCTCTTTGGTACAAGAGAGCCCCTTTGCTCCAAAACGAACACCTCAAGCTCCAAATGCCCCCCGCCCCGAGGGGCTATATGGCCCCCTGCTGAGAACCTTTGCTCTAGACCATGTACCTTCACTTTTTCAGATTAAAGAATAAAATAAATCCATTTGTTTAATACCTGCCTTGTTTCTGCCATGCAATACCTTTTATTTTCAGCATCAAAGGAATTTTTGCTGATGGCAATTGCTTCTCGCATCCAGACAATATCTTTGCATCCTAACCGAACAAATCAAAAGGTTACAACTATTGCAGCCACCGGCGAAGTTAGTGGTGTAGGATATGATGCTAAAAGCAATCAGATTTACTATGGTATAAACAATCCTGCAGCTATAGTCCGATATGATGTTGAAACAAAGACCAGTCAACAGTTTGTTATTGATCCAGTGAACAAACTAGGTAAATATATAATATGGTAAATATTCAATGTGGAAACCTATGCGTGTGTGTGTGTATGAGTGTGTGTGTGTGTGTATTTGAATCTGTGTTCGTCTCCAACTCCACTGCTTGACAACCTCTGTTGGTTTGTTCACATAGGCACAGGAGTGACTATGTGGTAAGTAGCTTGCTTACCAACCACATGGTTCTAGGTTCAGTCCCACTGCATGGCACCTTGGGCAAGTGTCTTCTACTATAGTCTCGGGCCGACCAAAGCTTTGTGAGTGGATTTGGTAGACGGAAGCTGAAAGAAGTCCGTCGTGTATATGTATGTGTGTGTGTGTGTGTGTTTGTATCCCTCCCCCTCCAACATTGCTTGACAACCGATGCTGGTGTGTTTACATCCCTGTAACTTAGCAGTTTGGCAAAAGAGACCAATAGAATAAGTACTAGGTTTACAAAGAACAAGTCCTGGGGTTGATTTGCTCGACTAAAGGCGGTGCTCCAGCATGGCTGCAGTCAAATGACTGAAACAAGTAAACGAGTAAAGTGTAAAGAGAGAGTATCCCCATAATGTAGCAGTTCAGCAAAAGAGACTGATAGAATAAGTTCCAGGCTCAGAAAAAATGTACCAGAAGTAGATCTCTTCAACTAAAACTCTTCAAAGAAGTGCCCCAGCATGGCCACATTCCAGTGGCTAAAACAAATAAAACAATAAAAGACATGTACACAAATCCTTTGTGACGCTGCAACTTCAACATTCACTTAACATGTAGCAATGGTTGTAAGTATATTTTACCCTACATGTTTTTAATGTAGTTGTACCTGATATGAACTTGTCTTCCATTTGATTCAGCTTTTATTGGAAAAATCGCTGTTGATTGGACCGGGAAAAAGATTTACTGGACAGATGCATTATACAATAGGATTTCAGTCATGAGTTTTGACTCAACATACAAGGCTAATTTGTTAACCACACAGAAACCCAAGAGCATTGTGCTTGATCCTTGTAAAGGGTACGTATTCTCTAACTCACTTCATCAATGCATTTCTATTTTCTAATATTTTTAATATCATTCTTCCATTTCAGGTTGCTTTTAATTTTCTTTTGCTAGAGTCTTGCATGAGTAGTCGGCTTGCTACATGCAGCCTATGGTACCATGTTATCTGTTCTGTTCAACCATCTAATATTTTCTTGTTGATTCTAGCCATGCCAAGGAGGCAAACATTTTGCCACAACTCCGCTGAACACCCGATATGCATTCCTTTCATATTTCTGATCATATCTTCTGGTACTGTCCCCAAAGACCCAAAAATAATTGGCACTGTCTTCACCTTTTTCCTTTTCCACAGCTGAGCTATCTCATATTTAAAAGGATTATATATTTATATAATTATATATTATATATTTTTTGCCTTCCTTTTTAACTATTCATTATTATTATTATTATTATTACTGTTGTTGTTGTTATTATTATTGTTATTATTATTATCACAGTTGTTTACTTTCAATTTGCATGTTTAATGCAATTACCTGCTTAGACACACCCAGTACCCTAGGACAAGTGAAGGGTAGGAGATGTTATACTGTAACTGAAAGATTGGCCAGGGGAAGTGGCAAGGGCAGATGGGAAATATCTCCATATAATACAACCCCTAAATGAAAATCTATAGGGTTTTTCTAAGGATGTGGGCACAGTCTCATTATTATTATTATCATTATTATTATTATTGAGTGAGAGAGCAGCACATGCCATTAAAGTGATGCTGGGGTACAAATATATGAAATCTAATATACCCACCATGACTACCTGTCTGATAAGGGTACAACAGGCACATTCATAAGAATCATGGGTGCGCAACATTGTGAACCCATATCAAGATAACCAGCACATGACCTTGCAGGTGGGGCCCAGTTAGAATTCTCATCAGGTCAAATAGCCCATTCCTCTCAAAAGGCCCCTGAATAAAGTTTGTTTAAGGGTGATGAATGAAATAGCTATGCTACCACGGGTGAATTATTTAAACCCCCAAAGAATCCCTCTCAAAATATGGCTATGATGGTCCCTATTACTTCTGCTCGTATTCAGAGATGCACATATTGTCAGCCACTGAGGGACACGCTCAGCTGGTGAAGGTCAAGCAACTGACAAGCAAATCCATGGTATTGAGCAGAATATTTGTTGTAGTCCATCTTTTACACTAACACAGAACATGTACATGATAACACTTCCAATCAGTTAAGATCAGAAGCCATGAGATCCACTGCCTGGTACTGCATCAGGGCAGCACATGGCTTAGTGCTTAGGGCATTGCACTCACGATCTAACAATCGTGATTTCAATTCCTAGAACAAGTGGTACATTGTGTTCTTGAGCAAGATGTTTTATTTCACGTTGCTCTGCAATCAATTGACACCTGACGTATGGTACACCATACACCTGTTCAGCCAACATTGATTTGATGGAAAGAGTGAGCTAATGCACATGAACATTTGAGCACTATAAACAAATCATTTGTGCGAGTCATTCAGCAAATAGGTGAACACTCACATGTCGCCTTTATTGGGGGGGGGGGGGTCCATCGTTATTATTATTAGTATTATTAAGGGGACAAGCTGGCAGTGCTCAGCCAGTTGCACCTTAATTTCACAAGCAAACTGTTCCATTGACCAGATCAACTGGAACATTATCCAAGGTAACCGATGGAGTGCCAGGTGGTCAATCGGTCATCCTGCTCTGATATGATCTGCTTAACCGAACCTTATTTAGTACTTCTTATGTTTAAGAGATAAAAATTTATTCCTTTATTGTCTGCCTTTGTTGGTTGTCTTTCTCTTTGCGGATGAATTTGTTACTCACTCACCCAGTTCTGAATTCACTGTGTTCTATCTGATCTGTAGAATGGAACCCCACCCCCACCATTGGTTTCGACAACGAAGGTTCCATTTGATCCATTGAATGGAACAACCTGCTTGTGAAATTCATATACAAGTGGCCGAGCGCCCCACAGATACACATACCCCTAACACAGTTCTCAGGAAGATTCGGCATGATACAGAATGTGACAAGGCTGACCCTTTGAATTACAGGTACAACTCGTTTTTTGCCAGCTGCATAGACTGGAACAATGTAAAGTAAAGTGCCTTGCTCAAGGACACACTGCACTGCTGAGAATTGAAGTTATGGCCTTATGATTGTGACCCGAATGCTCTAACCACTGAACCATGCACCTTCACAATCTGTATATACACAACACCTGCATGAAACCACAAGTGCGACATTGTATTACAAACTTTCTTGTATATATGTTTCTAGGTACATGTATTGGTCGAATTCAGGCATTGGTCAGTCACCAAGCATTGAAAAAGCAACTATGGCTGGTAATCAAAGATCTGTGTTGGTCAGCTCTGACTTAGGTGACCCAGATGGCCTGGCAATTGACTACACCTATGAAAAGCTTTATTGGGCTGATACACTGAAGTAAGTTGCATAAATTTCGTTGTCATGAGTTTCTTCTTTTTTTTGTACCTGACAGAAAATATTTGTTTTATGTGTATTCTTAAATAAAGTTTGCTTTTCTCTCTTCCTCCCCCCATCATCATCATCCTCCTCTCCATCCATTTTTCCATGCTTACATGGATCAGTCAGAGTCTGTCGCTGCAGATTTTCTACAGTTGGATGCCTTCCCTGTCACCAGCCTTCACTTGTTTCCAAGCAAGATAATATTTCCCCATATGGTCAAACATGTTTCTCAAAGAAAGCTTGAAAAGAGCAACATCATTTACAACTATCGGTGATATCAAAACAAATGTACACACACACACACACCCATGTACACATTATGAGCTTCTTTCAGTTTCCATCTACCAACTCCACTCACACTATAGCCCCAGGCTGGATTAACTGGAACATTCATTGTCTCAATTGATAGAGTGGCAGTCTTCATTTGCAAGCTATTATTTGTAGTTTTATCTGCTTTAATTTCCATCATTAAAAACGAAAAATTAATTAATGTTTTTGCTTTTACTTTTAGTGATAATGTTTCCTATATTTCATTTTATTTTCTCTGAGAGTATTTTATATATGTGTCTATTTTCAATGTTCTTTAGAAATCAGATTGAAAGAATTTCTCTCGATGGACATTACCGTGATGTGATTGTTGCCACCACATATGAACCAACGTCTATAACTGTCTTCGGTCTTTACATCTACTGGATAAGTTCATTTAGGTGTATGTATTGCAAACTAATCCTCTTCATATATAAATAATATACACAGGTCTGTGAAATGGAACTTTATGAAAATTGCTTTCATAATTCTATGTTACTTTATGTATGTTTGTGGCACCAATTCATAATATCAAAAAGGCTCATTTCCATCACCCAAAACTTTCTCAGAATTCCATGATAAAATATACCATAATTTGGAAGTACATCCTCATGTTGTAGGACAAAATGAAACTAATAAAAATGAAATCGATACTTTATTTGGTAAAATAAAATGGCACAAATGGCACAAATGAAAGGTGAGAAGATTGAAAGGTGAGAAAATAGACTTTTTGTAAGAGTTTCATTCATTTTTAGTAGCCATCACCTCGAAATCTCTTCTTTTTCTCTTGGAATCTATGCCTGGAACTCAGAAGCTTCTGAGCATTTGATGGAGATTCAAGATACAACATCCAGTAGTAGTTGGCCATTCTATTGGCTTCAAATTTTGGTACAAGGCCGGCAATTTGGGAGAAGGAGTAAGTTGATTACATTGATCCTGGTGTTCAACTGGTACTTATTTTATCGATCTCAAAAGGATGAATTGGAAAGTCAATCGCAGCAGAATTTGAACTCAAAATGTAAAGATGAACAAAATACAGGCAAGCATTTTCTCTGGCATGCTAACAATTCTGCCAGCTCACTGCCATATTGTCAGCCATTGTATTGACACTCCATCTTCCACATTATTCATGGGATGACTCAATATATGTACACACACACACACACACACACACGCACATGCAGAAGGCACATGGCCTAGTGGTTAGAGTGTTGGGCTCACAATCATGAGGTAGTGAGATTGATTCCCAGACTGGGCTGTGTGTTGTGTTCTTGAGCAAGACACTTTATTTCCCGTTGCTCCAGTTCCCTCAGCCATAGAAATGAGTTGCGATGTCATTGGTGCCAAGCTGTATCAGTCTTTGCCTTTGCTCTGGATAGCATCAGTGGCATGGAGAGGAGGAGGCTGATATGCATGGGTGACTGCTGGTCTTCCATAAACAACCTTGTCCGGACTTTTGCCTCAGACAGTAACTTTCTGGGTGCAATCCCATGGTCATTCATAACTGAAGGGGGTCTTTATCTATCCCCTTACCCTTTTTTGTTATACAGAATGAGGGAGAGAGAGAGAGAGAGAGAGAGAGAGAGAGAGAGAGAGAGAGAGAGAGAATGCCTACATGATTTGCTTGATACTTTTATATTTTTCTTTGTGAACCTTAGAATTTTATTTTCTTCCTCCTAAGTTGAGAAAATTGCTTAATATGTCTACTGCAATAAGTGTAGAACATTTGTATATTTTCCTGTTTATTTTATTCCCTTTTGCTTCATAAAGGGTTGATGTATCGTGCTGAGAAACACACTGGAGCCAATACCATAAGAATGACAAAATACCTCACGTCCTTTCCAGACGATATTGTGGTTTTTTCTGCAGATTTACAAAACTGTGAGTTAATTATTATTTTCCTTTTCTCCTCTTTTATCAAATTTTAAGACTTAAAATATACCAAGTATTGTTGTATTATTCCACAATGACTTATTTATGTAACACTTTCTCAAATATATGAAATCTTATGTTTATATGTAAGTATTGGAGTCTGGTGCAGCTCCTCAGCTTACCAGCCCTGGTCAAACTGTCCAACCCATGCCAGCAGGACAACGGACGTTAAATGATGATGATGAGGAGGAGGAGGAGGATATCTAAAGAAGGAACGTTGCTGTGTGAGGCTGGAACAAAGCGAGAAGGTACAAAGTAAACAACAAAACAAACATTAAACAATTCAGATGAGGATTGGTTACCATTAGAAACAATACTAGTCATAATGGTTATATCTTGTGTATCAAATCACCATTGTAAGTATTTCTACTTAGATATCTTGCTCAAGTTCACTAAAGTTGACATTTTCTTCCCAGGTAAGCTTGATCCTTGTCAATTATTTAACGGAGGTTGCAGTCAGGGATGTCATCCTGCACCCAATGGAGAAGCTGAATGCTCGTGTAATGGAACTTCATCTGTAGTGAGTAAATACAAAACATGTATCCCCCAGAACCACAACTGTTCAGATACTGAATTCGTTTGTTCAAATGGAAAGTGCATTTACAAAAGTTGGGTATGTGATCAGGACGATGACTGCAAGGATGGTTCTGATGAAAACAGCAACTTGTGTGGTCAGTATTTCATTATTTAATTTATGGTCATTGTCATCATACTTTCTATTATTTTATTGTTTTAGTTAATGGGCAGTGGTCATGTTGGGGCAACACCTTGAAGTGTTTTAGTCGATCATATAGACTCCAGAAATTATTTTTTAAGTCTGATATCTATTTTATTGATTTCTATTTATCAAACTTCTAACATTGAGTACGTATACAAAGAAGAGATTTTTATTGTCAATGTAGAGGCAGAGAGAAGCCTAGCACACACACAAATGCACACAAACACATATGCATACAAACGCATACATATGCACACATACATACACACATATACATAGGCACATAAACACATACATGTATTTATAAATATAATAAATGATGATGGATGGACAGTGACAGTGCAATTCACACTACAAACGTTTTGATAACATGGTAATTTTTTTTGCAATTGCTGTATTTCAAAAACTCGTGATTTGTTTTATGTAATACACCAATTGCATGTAAATTGCTATGCTATTGAAACATATGTAGCACGTAGTGAACAGTCATCACCCATTCATCTTCACCATGTGACATGTGGAGATAGCCTTGCTACAAAGAATGGAGTTGCAAAATACTTGCTATCATTAAATAATTGTGATTATGTTAATTAATTTTGTGATTTAATGATAGAATGGGAATATTAATTCATTAATATCTCTATATTGTACATGTTGAGGTTTTCTAAACTGATATTAAAATGATATGGGAACACAAAACAGTGAGAATCAAAGTAAATTCCTGGGATTCATAGGACTGGTTATCCCATTTTACCTGGATGAGATGCCAGTCCATCACAGCATTACTCATTTATAGGTGAGTGAACTGGACAAACATAAAATGAAGTATATTGCTCAAGAACCCAACATACTGCCCAATATAGGAATAAAAACTACAATTTGGCAGTTGTGAATGCAACAACGTAACCACTAGGCTACATGTCTTCACAATAATGCGTGTATTCATTCATAATTGTTTTTTTTTTATTCTGTATAATATATTTTATAAAATGAATTAATTAATTAATTAAAATGAGCTTCTTTCATCATTGCATTTATAACTTCACCAAGTTTAGAATTTTTTGCTTTATTAAATCCATTTACATGTCACATTATTCTCATTTTATGTTGTATGATTACCACTGGGAACTAATATATGCTCCTCTTCACCAGCGACCCACACTTGTGAGAAGACTCAGTACAGATGCAACAACGGACGCTGTATCAATCATCTGTTTCGTTGTGATTTCGATGACGATTGTCTTGACAACTCGGATGAAATCGGTTGTGGTAAGTTTGACCTCTATCATTCATCATCATCCTAATCATCGTTGTTGTCATTGCCATCCTTGTCATCATTGTCATCGTCATCATCATCATGAACAGCTATCAATATCATCATTTAATGTTCACTTTTTCCATGCTTGTCCGGATCAGATGGAATTTGTTGAAGTAGATTTTCTATGCCTGGATGCCTTTCCTGTCACCAACAATCATCTGTTTCCAAGCAGAATAATATTCAGCCATTGCCAGACTTGTTTTCATGGAAGACTGGAAATGAACGATGTTGCTTGGATGATGGTGATGTTTGTTTCACAGCAATTGCACGTCAAGACAAAGAAGCACAAGCATGCACACACACATACACACCCATGCATCTGCATACACACACATGCATGCATGTGTGCACACACACATACGCACATTACCATCATCATCACCATTTCACTTCTGTATTTCATGCTAGTATGGATTGGATGATTTGACAGGATCCAACCACTACAGGGCTGTGTTGGGTCTAATGTCTGCTTTGGCAAGGTTTCCATAACTGAAAGCCGTTCTTAGCGTTTGCAACTTTATAGGGGAACTGCATGTCTTTTTTTTTTCCCGTGGCTCCAGCACTAGTGAAATTACCAAATAATTTCATAGACAAGAACCTCTTGACAGAGTGGGATTGCAGACCTGAGAGAGGTGGCTTTGAGCCAGCTGATAAGAGGTTGAAATATGATAAAAGGACAGGAACAAGTGTTTTGCTGCAGAGCAAACACATGGCTTCTCCAGTAGAAAAGGGAGAAAGGATTGTGAAAATGCAGTATCAGGGTGTAACGTTGAGGTGGATAGAGAGAGAGAGAGACTGGAGGAGGAGAATTGAGGATAGCTGGGTGGATAGGTAGGTCTATGAGAACGTGAAAGGAGACTAGCAGGCAGTAGAGATGAAGACATAAGGGAAAACAGAAGTGAATGGTGACTATGGATGGAGGCGTGGGCAATGATGAGTCTCAGTTTGGGGGAAAATTTAAGGTAAATAGGGGTGAGTTGTGGAGGAGGAGGAGAAGATAGGAGATAAAACATACATAGAAAAGAAGATGGAGAGCAACAGCATAACTTAAGCATAGATATATAAGAAATAGGGAAATGAGCTGAAGTGTGGCGGAGAGAAAAGATGCACAGTGACAGAGACAGGAGTCAGAAGTACATAGGGATGGATATTGTGAGTTTAAAAAGAGGAAATCATTGACAGATATGAGAGGGTGCTCAAAGGAAAGTAACATTCAGTGGATGGTGTGGAGAATACTGGCAGGGTGGCAACAGAAGTGGTTACAAGAGAGGGTTACTCAAAGCACAAAAATAGGGAAGGAATAAATGCATTTCTTCTTTCATATAACTACAACAGCTGAGTAATAGTACTGTAGTTAGAGGGGTGGAGTCTTACAAAGATGAATCATTGAGAAGGCTTGACAGGTACAGTTTGGGTGTACAGGAATAGATCTTAATGACATGCTTTCAGCACCTTATTTTGACTGACATTGGTAGGTTTTCTTGAACATGGCAAATCACAATTCATCTCTGCCCTTTGACATCCCCTCTATGGGGCCTAACAATATGACTTTGCTGCTTCATTCCATATCTTCGTGGATCTCCAAATTACGTCCACATTTAACAATCAGCTCTGCTTTATGCAACTCCCCTCATTCATACACATTGCACGACCAAACCAGTCAAGTTTAACTGCACCATGCAATGCAGTAGGACATAAAAGATATTGTAGACAACCAATATTTTATATGAACAGCTAATATTTTGCTTTGACCATATTGTACAACCCTAATGTAAAGAATGAATTTTCAAACATAGTTTTTTTGTTTTTTTTTACAATTAACTCTTTTTTTAATTGAACTTTTTTATTTTGTGTTTTTAAATGAATATTTCATCATCTATTTCCAGATGCCTCAACCTGTGGCCCAGCACAGTTTACCTGTAAGAATTACCGTTGCATCGATGCTGAACAGGTTTGTGATGGCTACGACCAATGTCGGGATGGAGAGCAGACTGATGAAAAGAACTGCCGTAAGTATTTCACTGCTAATAACAACTTTGCCAGTCTGGCGTCTTTAGGAGGGAAATTTTATCAGGTACATGAAGAAAGAACATATCTGAGACGGGCATCCATAAAAACAAAGAACTTTAAAAATGGTTCCATGGTGTAAACTTTCTGTTTTAAGGAAATCTAAATTAAAATCTTCCAAGAGAATTTTAAGTTAATTTTTGTTCCAAACGCCAAATTACTAACGATAATTTTGCTTCACTATATTCTTCATTATTTTCAAAATTAATTAAAACAAAAGCAGAGCATTCCAAGAGAAACATGGTAACAAAAGGTCAAGTATCTTGGCAACTGACCTTTCGCACTTTCCAATTATTCGATTTAAAATAGTAGATTCTGTCATGCAGATATTTATTCAGTAAACTGCAACAATGAAATGTCTCTAATCACAATTTTATTTCTACAAACTTAGTTATTTGCTTCATTCCTGGATGTATCTCACTTATTTCATTGTCTCAATTTAAAAACTCAAAGGAGATCGAATTTCTTCTTCATGATTGCTTGAAGTCATATTCTCTCGGTTAATGGACCTGGACAAATAACTTAAAACCCAAGTCCTCATTCCTCATGGAGCAGAGATCATCCATGACTTTTCCTCAATTCTCAACTCTCAGCCATCTTTTCTGAACTCTTATTAGTGTTGAATTGTCATCAATGACATTCCCTCACTGATCCAAGTCTGCTTCATGTCTGCCTGTCCCTTAGTTTCCAGGTTTTATATTTATATTTATTTCGATGAAGTGTGAATGTATCTGAGAGAGGGAGAATGAAAGAGCATGTGTGTATGTGTGCACACACACACACACACATGCATGTGTGTGCTGCAAATGATTATCTCCTGCTAGCGATATAAACACGAGTGCTTATATGCACCCCAAGTCCCTATGAGAGATTCTTTCATGGTAAATAATGCAGAATTCTGTCTTGTAACACAATATTCACTTTTAAGTGTGGATAACTATTACTTTTTGGAATTAATACCACTTATGTTACTAATAATTATATTTCAAGACATGAGTTCAAATCAGGAATCTTAAAAACCAAATACAAAAAGGGAAAACTCACAAATAGCTTTTGACAAAAAGGGCCCAAAGGTACCATTTTGTTTTGGGGCTATTTCCAATATTAAAAGGATCCAACCCTGATTACATTGGTGGTGAATTAGATTAATTTGGTATCAAAATCAGTCTAAATGATTGCAATTATTAGTATGATTAATCTTCAAAAATATTCTTCCTCGCAGCCAACAACATGACGTGTCCAGAGAATAGAGTGAAATGCCCAAACTCTAATGTTTGTATAAGAATACATCTGCTGTGTGATGGTGACAATGACTGTGGGGATAATTCTGATGAAAACGTTATGTTTTGCAAGTCTGCAAACTGTACAGGTTAGTAAATAATTCTTCAAGCATCGTCACAGGGTTTTAAATTTTGGCAAAAGGCCAGCAATTTCGGGGGTCAGGGTAGATCAGTTACATTGACCCCAGTGTTCAACTGGTACTTATTTTATTGACCCCAAAAGGGATGAAAGGCAAAGGCGGCCTCAGCAGAATTAGAACTCAGAATGTAAGGACAGATGAAATGCTGCAAAGCATTTTGTCTGATGTGCTAATGATTCTGCCAGCTTGCCATTTTCTCTAAAACTAATTTCAAATTTTGGCACAAGGCCAGCAATTTATGAGGAGCGGGACGAGTCAATTACATTAACCCCAGTATATTAATTGACGGATATAATTGCAGGTATGGCTGGTTGCAAATGAGCAATTAATTTTTACTCCAAATATAATTGCAAATGTGTGTAAAAACACTTGAAATGTTTGAGAATTGAGTAATGACTCCCTGTGCATGGTTTTCTTTCAGGCCATTTCCGATGCCTGCAAGCCAACCGCTGTATTCCTTCTTCTTGGTATTGTGATGGGACTGAAGACTGTGCAAGTGGGGAAGATGAACCAACTAACTGTAAGTAAAGAAGCACATTTTTATATTTCTATATTGATCGAAGAAGACACGTTGATTGTAAAAAAAAAAAAATTCATGTTTCCTTTTCAAGCCATGCCAGGTTCATGAGGGCCGGTTTTCTGGTTTTAATGGTACATATATTCCCCACCTGACAGACTGCCAGTTTTCTTTAATCAAGTAATCACTTCCTCACACATAACATACCTTAAATATAGCTACAGCAAACACACAAATCTAAACTGGCTATTTTGTGCAGTCTCAAAATCTTACATGTTGTATTCTGTGTCACAAATCTTCAGAGATATCTCAATGAGTTTTAATGAACCAATGAATGTTAATTTGGCTTTAAACCATTTCAGTATCCACAATTATCACCTGTGGTGGTGTGACTAGAGTTTGTGCCACCAAGGGTGGTTCTTAAGTTTGCTATGCTCTGCTCCAAGAAAGACCAGCTGAGGAGATCATACCCTTGACCCTGGGATCTGGAGTCTTATAGGGATAAACTTTAAACCTAAAATTTCATTAAATTGTAGTTTAGGGTAATCATTAGTGTTGTAGGTGCTGCTGTACTCCATCTTCAAATGCAGGAGTTTCATTAAGAGTGAAGCAATTCTGTAGGGGCCTTAGCCCCTTTCACCACTGACAACAGAACTGCCCAGACAACAACATATGAGCTTTGTTGTGCCAAATATTGCAGCTCTGGGCCAGATGCTTCAATCACCCTCACTGCTCATTCTTTACTGCACCACTACAAGTCCTCTTTCTGAAACCAAATGTAATGGTTTGCTTTTCTGATAATTTTCTGGCAACACTTTTTTCTCTCCTTTGCAACTTTGTTTTGAAGTTTCCTGAAGTTTTCAATAATATGAAATAATGGTTAAACTTTAATTCTAAAATTTTATGAAGAATTAAATCATATGATATAATGGTCTTGGAGTAATTATTCTATTGTGAAGCTGTTGCAATAATGTTGTTTGTTGTCTCTCAAGTCTGAGAAAGGTGATATCAAAACTTCTAACTGAACAGCCTACACAAACGATTTGTTAATAACGATCAAATGTTTGTGTTGTTCATTAGCTCACACCTGTCATCAAATCGATAGTGTTTGTATCGGTGCACAATGTACCACATGTCAGATGTTTTAGAGGTTGCAGAGCAATGTGAAGTGAAGTCTCTTGATGAAGAACGCAATGCATCACCTGGTATGGGAATTGAAATTACATTAATTCCAGATTATATTGTGAGACCTAATCTAATGCCTCTCCTTGTCTAGTTTCAATTAAATAAATTTAGCTTTTTATCAATCAGCTTCAATGTAATAACATACAGGCTATAACGTTGTATTTAAATGGGTATCAAATGTGATGAATATCAAAACTTCCTCAAATAAAGAATGATTCCTCCTCTTTAAAAGACATTAAGGCAACAATGAATATTATTATTTTTTCTGTGAAATTTTATATAAAATCTGTGCAGTTGTTTATTTCAGGTCATGTGAATTTAACATGTGCCAGCAACATGTTTGCATGTGGCTCAGGAGGGTGCATCTATAAAGCCTGGTTATGCGATGGAGAAAACGATTGCTCTGATGGTTCGGATGAAACCATTGACTGTCGTAAGTCACTGATTATCTTAGTTTCCTTTATTGTCATTAATATATATAAAAAATAAAAAAACAAGTTTGTTACGTACAACAGGAGTTGGTCAAGTTCCTTGAATGTATCTTGGTCAGCCTGTGAACTTTTTAGCCGACCCTAATACATCTGCCACACACAAAGACTACTCCCTCTGTTAACCTACCTGCTATACCACTGCACCTCCTATGTGTTTATAGCTTGCACTGGGTTCACTGGATGGAATTTCTACCTACACCTTTTCTACATATCAAGCAGAGTTATTTTCCAGAAGGGATTAGTGATTTATCTGTTTTCCTACTTACTAACACTTTGGTCTTTATTAACGCTAAGGATCTTGGATTACAGACCTTGCTTCCTTTCCCAAATATTTTTCTATCATTCTACTATAAATTCAGCTATAAGAACGAAGTCATTAAAATAGAGAAGTAACCATAGGTAACCAGTCTTGAATTCCTCTGTTATGGCCTAGAGGGCTACGATAAACAAGAGGGGTCTGAGAACTGAGCTTTGGTGAACTCCTACCTGCATAGTAAATTCATTGCTATATTCGTTACTGACTTTCACCTTTCTGACAGCATCTCTTTACATGGCCTGGATGGCTCTCACCACCCAGTCAGCTACCCTTAGCTTCTGCAGTGACCAACAGATGAGGGACTAGGTACCTTGTCAAAGGCTTTCTCCATGTTAACAAATACCAAGTACAGAAGTTATCGTTCACTAAGTGTTTCTCTTGCGGTTGCCTTATTAAGACAATGGCACCAGTAGCGCTTCTCCCTGGCACCAAAACCAAACTGCATCTCATCTAGGTTGACCCCTACTTGAGATACAACCCTTTCTGAAACTTTCATGACTTGGCCCAGCAATTTGCTACAATGCAACAATCTGAGAAAAAAAAGAAATTGTGTTTCTAAAACTATTCAAAAATTTACATAGTAATGAAAATGAAAATAAAATAAAACATTATAAATGATGATGAAAGGTTCAGAAACTCCTGGTTCATCATAAAATACTTCCCATTGCAGATGTGCAGGCATTCGTGAGTGAATTATTAACTGCCATAATTAAACAGAGATTAATTTTTAGCACTGACAAGTCTTAGTCCCTTTCAGAGGCAGAAGTAGTTTTTTGCTATCTTGAATTCCTTGGAGTAAAATTGTCATATTTACTACATTTATTATATTAGATAGAAATCATGCTTATTTCATCATCATCATCATCACCATCACCAACATCATCATTGTTTAGCATCCACTTTTCCATGCTCACATGAGGCAGAGTTTATACAACTGGATGCCCTTCCTGTCATCAACCCTTACCTGTTTCCAAGCAAGGTAATATTTCCCCATGACCAGATATCTCTCAGAAGACATCCCTCAGACAAAGAGCACTGCTTGCATGGTACTGTTTTGCTTACACTATCATGCGACGTCAAAGAACAATTGGTGTGTTTAACTGCACTTCGCAGACATAATTGCTAAGGCATTGCCATGGAGATTGGCCAGTGACACTCACTGCAACAGCCTTGTTCGTACTTCAATATTGCTAAAGTTCACTTTAGTTTTCATCTTTCTGGGATTGACGAAAGAAAATACCAGTTAAATACTTGGGTCATTGAAATGTACTTCGACATCAACACCATCCACAGCCAAATGCGTATCATTTTGCCTGTATAACGAATCAAAACTTATGCTACATTCCTTTATTAAAATATTTACTCTTGACTTGTGTTTCAGGAAATATTGCATGTGCTGCAGATGAATTTAACTGCACGCATAACCGCAATATTGGAATTTACCCATGCATTAAAAAGAAATTTGTATGTGATGGAGATAAAAACTGCGCCGATGGAGAGGATGAACGCCAGTCTTGTCCACCAGATGTCTGTGATGATAATGAGTTTGCATGTGCAAATGGTGGCTGCATTCAATCAAAATTTGTTTGTGATCGTGAAGACGATTGTGGTGATCGTTCTGACGAACATGGCAATTGTGGTAAGTCCTTTTGTATACAGGCCTCGGTCATCTGTCATAGCCTCCGTGAGGCCTAACACTCAAGAAAACTGTGTAACACACATAGACATTATTAAATGAAAATCCAAATGAATTATTGAAATTAATTATGATTTCAGAATATCCAGAATGTGGAGAAGACCTTTTCACTTGTGATAACAAACGATGCATCCTTAATTCATGGGTTTGTGATGGAGATAATGACTGCCACGATAATTCAGATGAAAAAGAATCGGTGTGCTGTGAGTGTCCCATTTTTTATTTCTTTGTTTTTGCTTTGTTTCTTCAGAGATTCTAGAGACAAAAAAATGGTGGAATCATGAAAACATAGCTGGCAGAAACGTTAGCACGCCGGGCGAAATGCTGAGCGGTATTCCGTCTGTCTTTATGTTCTGAGTTCAAATTCCGCTGAGGTCGACTTTGCCCTTCATCCTTTTGGGGTCAATAAATTAAGTACCAGTTGTGTAGTGGGGTCTATCTAATCGACTGGCCCCCAAAATTCCAAGCCTTGTGTCTACAGTAGAAAAGAATATTTGATCTACTTCAAGTTCCACCATTAAAACTATACATATATGTGTGTATGTATGAGTATGTGTTTAAATATATATATATATATATATATATATATATATATATATATATATATATATATATATATATATATATATATATATATATATATATATAGGAGGTCTGATGTAAAAGTATCATGACTGGTGCTATAAAAAAAAAAAACTACAACACATACTAATTCGATATCTAATCTCCTTGGAAGTAGTCCCCTTCAAAGTGGTCCCCTTATGCAGCATTGTTTCCAGATGGCAAGCAGCTGCCTCATTGCATTCTCTTGGATTTTCTCAGCATCTTGGAATCATGCTCCTTTCAAGTGGAATTTGAGTTTTGGAATTTGGAACAATGATAACTTTCAAGCCATGTCTCTCTCCACACACTTTACTTCCCAGTACTGCTATAAATAACGGAAGAGAGAACATCTTAACTTAATGTGCATGTGAGACAGAGTTCAAGGTCAGTCTGTGCCAAGTGACATCATTCTGTATGCTCCATTACCATAGCAACAGCTCCATATATATTTTTATCAAACCTCATATATATATATATATATATATATATATATATATATATATATATATATATATATATATATATATATATATATATATATATATATATATATAAAAATGAGAATGTGTGTGTGTGTGTGTGTGTGTGTGTGTCTGTCTGTCTGTCTGTCTGTCTGTCTGTCTGTCTGTCTGTCTGTCTGTGTGAATCCCTAAAACTCGAGAACTACGCAACCAATATCATTCAAATTTTACACATGCCTTACTTAGGGTTCCAGTTGTGTTTTAGTAAAAAAAATTATTAACTTCTTGCAGAGTTCGAGCACACGGCAACATAATATCTCCTCCACTATTTAAGTATTACGTGTCAAAAGTGAAACAAAAACACTCATGTCAAATACTTTCACTTTAAAAATGAAACTATTCCACTAACTGAAACAATCACATTTCGATACTGTAGTGACAGATACTTTCACAGAGAGAGAAAGAGAGAAAGAGAGAGACAGAAAGAGTGAGAAAGAGAGAGAAAGAGAGAGAGAGAGAGAGAGATGTATATGTATACATATACATGTATATGTACACCATTTCGATACTGTAATGACAGATACTTTCAGAGAGAGAGAGAGAGAAAGAGAGAAAGAGAGAGAGAAAGAGAGAGAGATAGAGAGAAAGAGAGAGAGAGAAAGAGAGAGAGAGATGTATATGTATACATATAGATCTACACGTATATGTATATATATATAGATCTATACATACATGTATATGTATACATACATGTATATGTATACATATGTGTAGATGTATATATATATATAGATGTACATGTAATATGTACACATATATACATATATACATGCATACAGATATCTATACATATATACACCCATCACACACACATACACATGCACACAAACACACACATTAGTCATTTGTTTTCTTATCCAAAACTACGTCAATGAAATTTGGAAATTATATTCTTTGCATAACGGCCATAACTCCCATGAAAATTCATATATTTTTGATGTTGATGAAATTTTAACCCGAACATAACAGATGAGCATTATTTAGAAAATGATGTCACACGTTATCGAGGCTACCATTCTTTCTGGATGTGCAAAAGGGGATGACGTCTTTATTCCAAGAATTCCTCTTACTCCATCAGGAGCAGACATTCCTTTTACATTCAGAAGACTACAATTCCCCCTTCGTGTGACTTTTGCCATGTCCATAAACAAATATCAGGGTCAAACACTGTCTGTAGCTGGTCTTCTCTTGGAAGAGCCCTGCTTCTCACATGGACAACTGTATGTTGGCTGCTCAAGAGTGGGCAGCAACAAAAAACCTATTTGTATATGCTCCACAAGGGAAAACAAGGAACATAGTTTACAATGAGGTGTTATAATCACAACAGCAAGAAAGTATGTACATGATCACCTTCTTTTACGAAACTTCATTGACTTTCATATATTTATATTGATATACATATATATACGTGTGTTTGGGTGCGTGTGTGTATATACATCTCTATATATAAAGATGATGCGTAGTCTAGACGGCGTTTTTAGATTTCATTATTCTCTTTAACCCGGGCAACGCCGGGTATTTCTGCTAGTCTATATATATAAAAATGAGAATGTCTGTCTGTCTGTCTGTCTGTGTGAATCCCTAAAACTCGAGAACTACGCAACCAATATCATTCAAATTTTACACATGCCTTACTTAGGGTTCCAGTTGTGTTTTAGTCAAAAAATTTTTTTAACTTCTTGCAGAGTTCGAGCCCACGGCAACATAATATCTCCTCCACTATTTAAGTATTACGTGTCAAAAGTGAAACAAAAACACTCATGTCAAATATTTTCACTTTAAAAATGAAACTATTCTACTAACTGAAACAATCACATTTCGATACTGTAATGACAGATACTTTCAGAGAGAGAGAGAAAGAGAGAAAGAGAGATAGAGATGTATATGTATACATATACATGTATATGTACACGTTATTCCACTAACTGAAACAATCACATTTCGATACTGTAATGACAGATACTTTCAGAGAGAGAGAAAAAGATGTATATGTATACATATACATGTATATGTACACGTATATGCATAGATCTACGTATATATATATAGATATAGATCTATATGCATACATGTATATGTATACATATGTGTAGATGTATATATATTTATATATATATATATATATATATATATATATATATATATATATATATATATATATTTATATATATAGATGTACATGTAATATGTACACATATATACATATATATACATGCATACAGATAGTTATACATATATACACCCATCAAACACATGCACACAAACACACACATTAGTCATTTGTTTTCTTATCCAAAACTACGTCAAAAGTACTGAACGGATCTTTATGAAATTTGGAAATTATATTCTATGTATAACGGCCATAACTCCCATGAAAATTCATATATTTTTGATGTTGATGAAATTTAAACCCGAACATAACAGATGAGCATTATTTGTAATTCAACGGTACAACAGTGTAAGACTACCCTTTCAGATATACTTACATTGTGATTTCTGCAATGTGGTGCATAAATTGTCAAGTAAATGAGACGTATCTTTGCCTCCACTGATTCACTTGCAAAGTGTTGAGTAAAATTATTTCGTTGCAGACCTCCTTTGGGTCTTTTTTATTATCACTGCGACACACATAGTCCCCAGTTGGTAACATTGATTTCAAGGCCCTCCTAGATGAGAGACTGGCATTCCACTTAATGTCTATGTTCCATGCTGGCATGGATTGGAGAGTTATTAATGTAGAAATATGGTATCGTAGCTTCTAAAAGTTGAGGGTTGCGTAGTCTAGACGGCGTTTTTAGATTTCATTATTCTCTTTAACCCGGGCAAAGCCGGGTATTTCTGCTAGTATATATATATATATGTATACACACACACACACACACACAGACATATATAATGTCCTTGATTTTCTTGTGAATAATTGTAATGTATTTTACCATTCCAGTAACACCAGCACCAACTTGTCCACCTGGACAATTTCGGTGTGACAATGGAGAATGCATTAATTACCTGTTAGCTTGTAACAAGAATCCTGACTGCTCTGATCAAACTGATGAACGTCACTGCTGTAAGTATCGACCAGCTGATCTCTTTCTTTATACTTCTACTTCTGTCATTGTTTTCATATCTACTTCTCTGTCTGTCTGTCTGTCTGTCTGTCTGTCTGTCTGTCTGTGTGTCTGTCTGTCTGTCTGTCTGTATGTCTCTCTCTCTCTCTCTCTCTCTCTCTCTGTCTCTGTCTCTGTCTCTCTCCCATATGTTTTCTTCATCCTCTCCTCTCTCGTCTCCGGAGTTTAGCTGAGAAAAAGGGTGAGGTCGTGGCTCATCTTGGGTGATTCTTTTATGGAGGCAGCATTCTTCGCTCTGCTATATAAGCCTGTATTGGTCAGGTGGAGTAGGAGATGGGGGACAAACTTAAGGGATGCCCCTGACAGCACACTCTCTACATACACCACTGCTCCCTGTAAACCAAGATGGTACTTGCTGACAAATTGATGTACCAAACAACTTGGTACTTTGATTTGTCAGCAAGCTATTTCACTTCACACATGCAATTAATGTCCTTTAAAACTCGTTTTCTCAGTGATATGTCATCGTCGTCCTTGTCGTCATCATGATCATCGTCTAACATCCATATTCCGTGTTAGCATGAGTGAAAGGGTTTGATAGGATCCAAGGGCTCCAAGAACTGCATCAGGCTTCAGTATTTGTTTCAGCATTGGTTTTTATAGCTGGATGCCTTTCCTAATGCCAGCCACTTTACAGCTTGTACTTGACGTGTTTTTCATGTCACTGGATTTAATGAAGTCACCATGCAGCTTGCAAAATTATAAAATAACCAAGCCTTGTGTGCCCCTTGGTCTTGCCAGCTCCTGTCGAACTGTCCAACCCATGCCAGCATGGAAAACAGACATCAAATGATGATGATGATGATGATGATGATGCCAACTACAGAGGTCAGTTGAGCTCGGCCTTCTCTCTCATCCCCCCATCCTGACACTTCCCAGTTCTTCACCACCACAGGTCATTCATCTCTCCACTGCATTCGTGAAACTCCCCTCACTCCAGTACCCCATTGGCTACCATGGCTCAGAGAGACCAGGATAGCTGTTCATATGGCCATCTACCAGGACCACACCAGGGCAATTGAACCAGGTACGGACAGTCAATGGATCAGGATTACCATTCGTTATATTATGCCATTCTTAGGACAATGAGCTGCAAAAAACCTAACCATTATTTCCCATGCCATCACTCTTACTTGTATAAAAGAGAAGAAAGACGACATAGAAGAATTCTGACCTGAATATTTGACCGTAATTATTTCAGTATTTTCCACTCAACAGGTTCTATCATTTACCATTCTGTCTCAATAAGGACGGCACATTGGCAGAAGTGTTAGCATGCCGGACAAAATGCTTGGTGGCATTTCATCTGTCGTTATGTTCTGGGTTCAAATTCAGATGACATCAACTTTGCCTTTCATCCTTTCAAGGTCAATGAAATAAGTACCAGTTGCATACTGAGGTCGATGTGATTTGATTTACCCACTTCCCTGAAATTGCTGGCCTTGTGCCAAAATTTGAAATCCTTATTATGTCTCACCACTTTACTGTTTATTCTCTTTCTATGTCTTTCTTTCAACAGACATCAACGAATGTGAAGATGTAACTATCCATCGATGTGAACATACATGCGTTGATACCCTGACCAGTTACCACTGTGAATGTAACCCAGGTTATACCCTCATGACTGATAGGAAAGCTTGTCGTGGTCAGTATCAATCGTCTTTGGAACCATTCAACCAGATTTCTTTTGCTATTTACTTTATTTTATTATTTTCCCATGGAATATACCAATGGAGATACATTCACGATTTGCATGTTAATATTTCTAATGTTTCCGACTGTCATCTGGCAGAATCCTTACTGCAGCTGGCCAAATGCTTAGCAACATTTCACCTGTCTTTATGTTCTGTATTCAAATCCTGCCGAGGTCAACTTTGTCTTTCATCCTTTCAGGGTTGATCAGTTCAGCACCAGTTGAGCACTAGGGTCGATTTCATTGACTTACTCCCTCCCATCACAATTGCTGGCCTTGTGCTAAAATTTGAAATCAATATTTCTAACCATAAAAGCTGTTAGCTGGCGGAGTTGTTAGCATACCCAGCAAAATGCTCAGTGTTATTTTGCTTGTCTTTACGTTTTGAGTTCAAAATTCCACCAAAGTCGACTTTGCCTTTCACCCTTTAAATGTTGATGAATTAAGTACCAGTTAAACACAGGGGTCAATGTGTGAGGAGATGCTGAAAAGTTTCTGGCTTGAGGTAAGAGAAAATATGAGAGAATCAGTTAATTATGATTTTATTCAATACATCCTCCTCTCAGATTCACACTTTTATTGCAGTGGTCTTTCAGTTTTTGTAAGCTTTGTAAAAGAACTTGGAAGGTTGGGCCTCCAGCCAGGCCTTTCGCGAAACCCTTAAAGCCAGGAAATTTTCAGTACTCACTCATAATTGACTTAACTCTCCCCCACTGAAATTACTGACCTGGTGCCAAAGTTTGGCACCAATATTTGTATTCTTTAACCTTCAGTTCTCACTTGTTTCAGTGATTGGACTGCAGCCATGCTGGAGCACCACCTTGAAGGGTTTTAGGGGAATAAATTACCCCAGCATTTATTTCTTAAAGTCTGGTACTTATGCCATTGATCTCTTTTTGCCAAATTGCTAAGTTGCAAGGATGTAAACAGACCAACTTCAGTTGTCAAGGGCTGATGGAGAACAAACATGAATACACACACACACACACACACACACACACACACACACACACACAATGGGCTTCCACAGTTTCTGCCTCCTAAATTCACTAAGCAGCCATTGGACAGTTTGGGGCAATAGTAGAAAACACTTAACCATAGAGCCACACAGCGGGACTGAACCTGAAGCCACAAGCTTTGTATGATCAATTCATACTCGTTGCAAAGAATTTGGTCTTAGCCCTTTATATTTGCAAAGCTTCTTTTTCTTTTCTTTACATGTGTATACTTTAAAGTTGTTGGCATTAGAAAGGGTCTTCCAGCCATAGAAGCTATGCCAAAACACACAACTCAGAACATAAAGAACTACAAGAAATATGACTAAACAATTTATTCAACATGCTAACGAGTCTGCCAGCTCATCACCTTCTCTGATAAATATAGACACTGATAGATAGTGGTTTCAAATTTTGGCACAAGGCCAGCAATTTAAAGGGAGAACATAAGTTGATTACATCAACCCTAGTTCATGACTGGTACTTGTTTTATCAACCCCGAACAGATAAAAGGCAAAGTCAACCTTGACAGAATTTGAACTCCTGATGGATCTCAAAAATGGTCTTATAATTTTTCTTATAGATATTGATGAATGTCTTGAGAAGCCTGGCACCTGCAGTCAGGTGTGTCACAACACAGTGGGAAATTATTCCTGCAAATGTAATGAAGGTTACATGAGAGGACTTGACACTCACAGCTGCAAGAAGAAAGATGGTAAGAATTGCTTGAGTTATTTTCATGAAATTCTGGATGATTTGTTCTCTCTTTCTCACTCTCTTTCCTTCCATCGTTTCTCCTTGACATCTCTCTTTCTTTCGATTCCTCTGTGTGTGTGTGTGTGTGTGTGCGTGTGTGCGTGCGCGCGTGCGCGTGTGGCGAACATTTGTTGCTTCAAAGAATGTGAGCTAAGTAAGGTATTGCAAGACTCAGAAACATGTCTCTGGATGCAGGCTTAGCTAAGTGGAGCTGCTTGTCTCCTCCTTGTAAACATAAGGACACAGGAAATGTGTCAAGGCCAACAGGAAGCAGTGCTGCTTCCTAGGGCTAAATAGCAGTAGTATTATCCCCTTCATGGGATTGTCACATTAAGTTGACAGCATACAACTACTTTATCGCATCACTACTGCATAAATCTCTCTGAGAGATGTAGAAATGTATTATTTATATATATATATATATATATATATATATATACACACACACAGAGACTCACACATATATATGCATATACATACATATACAAATATATATATATATATATATATATATATATATATATATATATATATATATATATATATATATACACACACAGAGACTCACACATATATATGCATATACATACATATACAAATATATATATATATATATATATATATATATATATATATATATAATACAAAGAATATATATACATGTATACACACATATATGTACATACTTACATCTACATGTGTATATATATGCATATCAGGGTACAGGACGTTAGAACAATAAACTACAGACAACGGAACGAACACATAGGAAAACGGAAAGCCACTTGGAATATCCCTTCATCAGCTGTCTCTATTCTATCTAGACGTTTCGAAGATAAGACAGGGACAGTGAAAACAACATTCAAAA
>NC_142935.1:32139431-32166931 GCF_046866305.1 Octopus bimaculoides
GCCAAACCTTGTCAGTGAAATTGAATTGACAGAAACTATGTGAAAGCTAGAAGTAATGAGTTGTAAGACTCGTTACCACCGCAGACGAAATGTTTAGCAGCATAACAGAATTTCTTCTCACTCTTTCTGTTCTGAGTTCAGATCCCATTGAGGTCAACTTGGCTTTTCATCCCTTCTGGGTTAATAAATTAAAGTACCAGTCATATACTGGAGTCAATGTGAGTGAACCTTCATTTCTAAGTTTGAACCCTCCAATGGACTGGCATCCATTCACAGTTGATAGAATAAAGTACCATTCAAGTACTGGAGTCGATGTGACTTGAACCCTCCAATGGACTGACATCCCCTTCAGGGGGAAATGTTGTGATCTTGGTCGCTTATATGCTATGGAAATTGGGTAACCAGTCTTATCAGTCATAAGGTTCAAGGAAATCTTTTTAAAAAAATGCAACAGCTGATCAAACGGACGATATATATATTTCGGGTAACTTTTAGTGGTGCAGTTCTATATTTAAGAAATGAGGAATTATGTACAGCTGGGGGGTACATTAACTGAAATGTTGTGTTAACAAGAAACAAGGTGAGGACAAATATCTGTCAAATGTAAATAATGTAACTTTTAGTGGTGTCCACTCTTTAGCAAGTCCAGTTCTCTGATTTGAGAACTTAATACCTGCAGGTGTTTTCTTCCCTTCTCATCCCCTCCTCAAGAATTTTGGAAACCCTAGAAAAGCAGTTGACATCACCCTTAAAATTCTGTCATTAAATTTTAATGCCATTAAAAATAATTGGCTTCACCAGAAAGTTAATGATTTATATCTCTTCTGGAAGTGTGGTGAAGCTGGGGAGGAATATGAAGTCGGTCTTGGCAGCAAATAAACTCAGGAACTGGAGAGTTGGTGTTAAATGTTCAACTGACATCTTCACATGCACAATGAGTTATAATAGAAGTCCATTGATAGGAAGTGAGAGAAACCAGTTGAAAGGTTGCAGATCATCCTGTTCTTAGTACCAAGCCCAGGACACCAAACTCACAACAGCCTTGTCCACTTAGAGCCAGAAAATTTACTGATTAGTGTGTGGTTAGCTCAAAGTACTGAGCTTCATTTTTTCATCATCATCATCATCATCGTTATTATTACATTCCTTATTAGAGTGATGAATTAGTAAAATTGTTAGATAATTAGGAAGAATGTCTTGGGATATTTGTTCCAGTTCATTGCACTCAGAGTTCCAGAGCCACCAACTTCAACTTTACCTTTCATCCCTCTTTGATAGTTAAAAATCAAGTACTGGCATCAATATAATCTACTAACAGGGGAAGAGCTGGCAAAAAAAGTACCAGATGCATACTGGGAGTTGATCTAATTGACTGACCCCCTCCCCCAAAATTTCGGACCTTGTACCTAGAGTAGAAAAGAATATAATCAACTTGCACCCTGCCCTTCAAAACATCTGGCCCTGGACCAACGTTTGAAACTGTTATGCTCATCATTTTCATTAACATTTTTTTATCAATTTCATTTTCGTTATTCTCTTCCTCATCACTTTGTTAAATACAATTAATCATTCTTTTTAAAGGTACCTGTACTTTATCGATAATCCTTCAAAATCATGGATAGGAAGGATTGGCATGGATGGCTCAAACTATCAACGTTTGATCACAGATGGTCTTGGCTCCCCAACTGGTTTAACCATCGATTTTGAGAGTGAACGAATGTGGTGGGCAGATGCCCACTTTGATGCGATTGAGTAAGTATTCTTTGTTTGGAGTTTGCATTTTTTTTTTTCTTTCTGTAAAGTAGTGATTATTAAAATATTTATTTATTCCATTACCATGAGCAAATTTAGCACACAGGAACTGTATGGAAGCCCATTGTGTGTGTGTGTGTGTGTGTGTGTGTGTGTAAGGGCCTTAAAGTTAATTTAGCAAAAAACAAAATCTTAGTAAGTAGGAAAGCAGACAAGTCACAAATTTTCTCAGGTAGATGGCCCTGTTCAATAAGTAGAAGAGGTGTGAGTAGAAATTCCATAAGGTGTACTCAGTGTAAGTTATGGACACATAAGAGGTGCAACAATATCAGAGGAAGGTTAACAGGGAACCTATTTTTTGTGTGTGTTTGTGGAAGGTGCACAAGTACAGTAAACACGAGAAATGTACAGAAAATCCTGTCCATCAAATGCCTGTGGGGATACCTAGAATTAATTGATAGCTTCTGTTATCTAGGTAACCAAGTCAGTAGCAGAGTTGGATGCTCTGAGAGCAAGGCTGCTAGACTAAGAATAAGCTGGGCAAAGTTCAGACAGTTTCTACTTTTGTTGGTAACTAAAGGCCTCTCCCCCAGAGTGAAAGGAAGACTGTATGATACCTGTGTATGAACAGCTATACTATACTGCAATGAAATATGTGCTGTGGCCTCTGAGGACATGTGTAGGCTTGAAAAAATGAAGCTAAATATAACAGACGGATGTGTGTGTGTGTACATTGAGGTTACTAAACGTAGTGGTCAGATGTGGAGTGTCACCATATGTCAGATGCAGGATGATACAGCATAACAACAGCATTGAAGAGGAAAAGAAAAATGTCCGTCCTCCACCACTATTTGAGGTAGTGAGCTGTGTTCACAAAATTGTTAACAGCAGACAAAATGCCTTGTGGTATTTCTTCTGGTTCCTTATATTCTGAGTTCAAATTCTAATGAGGTTGGCTTTGTCTTTCATTTGCAGTGTCAGTAATAATAAGTACCGGGTGAGCCCTGGAGGTGGTGGGGTGTCAACGTAATTGTTTAACTGTCTTCTCTAAAATTGATGGCCTTCTACTATGACTCTTTGTCACTATACAACATTCCCACATGAAGCAGCCATTTGTTAATAATCATTTTGCTTTTGTAGATATGCCAATTTGGATGGTACTAACAGACAAACAGTAATGAAAGAGAACGTACCATTCATTCACTCACTTGCAGTGTTTGAAGACTGGATCTACTGGACAGACTTGAATCACCTGAGCATAGAAAAAGCACATAAATTCACTGGACGTAACCATACTATTCTGCGGAATATGACTCACCAACCAAGTAACCTTGTTGTGTTTCATTCATTACGACAAAAGCAATGTTAGTGTCTTATGGTATTTCCATGTTGCATGTTAATATGTTTTATCTTTCTTTTATCATATACTAGTTTCAGTCATTAGACTGTGGCCATGCTGGGGCACAACCTTGAAGAATTTTTAGTGGAATGAGTTGACTCTGGGACTTATTATTTTGAAGCCTGATACTTATTATGTTGGTATCTTTTGCTGAACCACTAAGTTATAGGCACATAAACACACCAGCACCGGTTGTCAAATAGTAGTGGAGGACGAACACAGTCAAAGAAATACATAGATATACATACATACCACAGGCTTCTTTTGGTTTCCGCCGGCCATATCCATTCACGAGATTTTGGTCAGACTGAGGCTATAGTAGAAGACACTTATTCAAGGTGTTACACAGTGGAACTGAACCTGGAACCATGTGGTTTGGAAGTAAGCTTCTTACCACAGCCATGCCTACACCTATATGCTTAAAATATAATCATTCATAGCTTCTTATACTTTGAATTCCAGCATTCATATCTTTTACAATGTAAGTAACATACACTTCTCACTGGTATGAAACAAGCTTCTTAAAGCGGAGGGGGAACTTTTGAAAAATTGTTTTGAACCAAAGGTAAAACGTCTGTCATGGTTACAAAAAGAATTTAAATCCCACAGATACCCTTGACCTTTTTCTATCCATGGGAATGTTTAATCCAATATTTAAATGTTATTATTTATAGAATTATCTACAGCAAGTTTAAACATGAAATATTTGTAACATTTATGGTATATATACAAGCACACATACACACTAGCATACACACACACACACACACACACACACACACAATTCGTTTCTTCGTTCTTTCCATTCAAATCCACTCATAAAACTTTAATCAACCCAAGACTATTGTAGAAGACATTTGTTCCCAACTTACCGAATGTCCCATGCAGAGGGATTGAACTGAAAAACCATAGGAATGCTTGTTTCTTATACGTTTATAACATATTATTTATATCATTTCTGCGAATTTACAGTATAAAGTTAACTTTATTAGTTTCTAGGGAAAACATGACTGCCCTCAATGAAGACATATGAACACACCATTTTCAATGACTTTCAAGAACAGGCTGTTCTGTTTGTTGTACCCCCTCCCCTCTGTCACAGATTGCAGGGAGTCTCTTTAGCAATATCTACTCCCGCTGCACAGCTTACAGGCACCCTGCTGAATCAAAACCTTTGTTACTTTGAGGGGAACATAAAACTGGACAGACTGTATTCTCTTCCAGTAAATATCCTTAGGTACTTTGTTTTTGCTCATACAGGGAACAGTTTCCTGGAAAATATGCGCTCATATAACATTGTCGTCATTGTCATAATCATCATCATCATCATCATCAACATCATTTAGCTTTCGTTTACCATTCTGGCAGCGCTTTGGACCGTTTTGATTGGAGTTGCACAGTTGGATGGATGCCCCAGGCTCCAGTTGTTTGCTTTTGGCATGGTTTCTACAGATACATTTCTT
Source organism: Octopus bimaculoides (assembly GCF_046866305.1). Taxonomy (NCBI): domain Eukaryota; kingdom Metazoa; phylum Mollusca; class Cephalopoda; order Octopoda; family Octopodidae; genus Octopus; species Octopus bimaculoides. The sequence goes on from NC_142935.1 coordinate 32,144,046, forward strand.
TTATTAGCCACACAGGGCTCAACGAAGATGGGACAAATACAATGTAGAGCTTTTCTTTTTGGGAGGGGGAAGGAAGGAAAAAAAAAAAAAAAAAAAAAAAAAATTGGTGGTGTCGATCAAAAGGGATCGTAGGAAGGGAAAAAGGGGCAGTTCGATCAAAAGGGATCGAAAAAAAAAGAAAAGGAAAGGCCGATCAATAGGGATCGTGTATCACACAGTAATGTTCTCGTGTAAAAAGAGGGGAGGACAGTTTAGGTTTAGCCGTGGAAGGAAAAGCCCACGGAAAAGACCACGGTAACCTTGGTCAATATTCTCATTGAAGAAACTATAACAGTAAGTGACTCTCTTTTGCCTTTTTGTTTTATTTTTATTTTTTCTTGTTCATAGGGTTATGCTCAAGATGGCTCCGTCGTTCACACGTGCCATCCTTGCTACATTCACCCATCTTTTTTTGAAGCATTCACTAGACAAGACTTCCCTTTCTACTCTCAACTTCCTCTTCAGGTGATACTTGAAGAAGTTGATGAGAGATTGCCCAGAGAGGAAAGTCTTTGTCTCTAGACCTTTCAGACGCGTCCACCATACACATTCTTTCGCCATAGCCACAAGTACGATGAAAATAGCTCTTCCTTCCCGTTTAAAGGAAGGAGGCGCGACAATATTCACGATAGACTCGGCTGATAGACCGACTCGTCCCACACGCGATAGCAGTTGTTCGACGTAAGCCCACAGCTCGGAAATGGTGGGACACTGTACGAGTGCGTGCAGAACGGTTTCGTCGCTCTGCCGGCATCTCGGACAGGTCGGCCCCGTGTTTCTCGAGCCATGCCTGTAGAGCTTATCTCGAACGGGTAGTGCTTCTCGATAGCACTGCCAGGCCAGGGATCTCTGGAAGTTGTCCATAGGTCCCGGCCCGAAGGTCGTCTTAAACAGGCGGGTCAGGTATTCCTCGTCGACGCCCAGGTTCGCCCCGAGATCGTCGTCGTACCTTCCCTCCACTAATCCACTATAGAATGCGTTAGTTGTGATGCAGTCGCTCAAGGTTGACCCGGGTTGTTGGAGTTGCCGAAGAGCAGCGCGACACTCGCGGTGCCATTCGCCCTTCCTCGGCCTCTTCTTGATCCACGACTGCAGTTCGGTCATGGAGACGAGCTGCGGGAAAGCGCGCCGCACAAACGGTGACCACACCTGTTCACTGCTGTCTACGTAGAGCCGGAGATGTCGCAGTCTCAGCGCGTGTCTGCGCATCATCAACCACGGCATGCCCAGTCCTCCTTTTAACGGGTGTTGGCAGCAAACGGATCGCCTAACCATCGGAACGCTTCCTTTCCACAAGAAGCGGAAGAGGATGCGCTCCAGTTTGGTGATGGTAGGGTCGGGACAAGGAACGACGGTCAGGCGGTAGTAGATGACGGACGCGATGTACGTGTTCGCCACCTCCGCCCGACCTTTCAGGGAAAGCTTCCTCTCGGCCCATTGCCGGGCTAGAGTGGCCACCCTTCTCGTTATCTCGTCCCAGTTCTTCTCCGTTTGGAGGTCTGGACCAAACCAGACCCCGAGCATCTCAACCGGACCGTCAGTCCAACGTCCCACGACGGAGGCGCTACTTGACGGCATGGGGTTGCTTCTCCAGGTGCCGAGCCGCAAGCCCACTGACTTATCCCGGTTGATTTTCGCTCCCGTTACCGCTTCGTAGTCTCTCAGTGTCTCGCCGACAAGCTCGATGTGCTTTTGGCTAGACACTATGACGGTGACGTCGTCCGCGTATGCCGACACGCTCGTCCCGCATCCCAACTCTCGCGGGATGCCCCTCAGCGTCGCCAGCTTCCGCAGTAGTGGCTCGAGAGTCAACACGTACAGAAGCGACGAGAGGGGGCATCCCTGACGGACCGAACGTGCAATGTCGAAGGGTCTTGATAGATGCCCATTGACGCGAACTACCGAACGGATGCCTCTGTACAAGGCAGCCATCCAGCCGCGGAAAATGGGACCGAAGCCGGCTGCTATGAGGACAGCCTCCAAGTATTGGTGGTCTACCCTATCGAAAGCTTTCGATTGATCTAAATTGATCAGGGCCCCACCCATGCCAGGTTCCTTAACTACCCTCTCTATGATGTAGCGCATCAGATGGAGGTTGTCATGGATGCTCCTGCCCGGCACCGCGCACGTTTGCGCCTTGCCGATCAGTTTCTCGATGACAAGCGCCAACCGCTTGGCTAACACCTTGGCCAAAATTTTCAAGTCTGCATTGAGCAGAGTGATGGGCCTAAAGTTATCTATGACGTCCCCCTTGTTTGGATCTTTCTTCAGCAGCGTTACGGTTCCTCGACTCACAAAACCGGGAATGCTCCCGTTTTGCTGCCAGTTGCAGTACACCGCCACCAAGACGTCTCCAAATAAGTCTGGCTTACAGTTGTAAAGCTCGTAGGGCAGACCATCCAAACCCGGAGATTTGTCCCTCGAGCATCCCGCCATCGCGTCCCTCACTTCCGCCGCCGTGATGGCACCTTCGCAGCACTCCGCTTCTCTTGCCGAGAGTCGTGGCAAGCTGTGCAGGTAGGCACTGAAGTCCACCCTGCGTTCTCGCTCGCCATTCGTCCCAAACAGTCGAGCAAAGTGCCGCTGAAAGGCCTCACACATTTTGCTTGGCTCGAGCAGTTCGCGCCCCTGTTCGTCCACCAGAGACCGAATGGTGGCTTTGTTGCCCTGTTGCGCCTCTGCCACCCGGGCCTCTCGTGCGGCTCCAACACCTTCGTTTCTTAGAGCACGCATCCTAGCCCTGACAACGCACCCTTCGTGTTTGGCGTTGAAGTGTTGGTCAAGGGCCAACCTCGCCGCCAAAACGTCGGATGCGATGCCACTTCTAATTGCCTCTTCTAGCTTCTTAACTAGTTCACCCTCTACTCTGTTTCTGTCTATGGCTAGTGCTTTGCTATACCTAACCGCTTCTGCTTTTATTGCTCTCTTGAGGGCAAACCACCATTTGTTATTGATGATGGCTCCTGTCAAAGCCCTCTTTACTAACGTGCTAATCCGGTCTCTGAAAACTGGTCTCGACGGGAAAGACGCGTTTAGTTTCCAGTAACCGGAGCCCTGCCTATGTGTCTTATCTAAGTCTAGCGTACACGTCACAAGTTTGTGATCCGTGTAGCTGACTATGTGAAATTGTGGACACCCTATGCTATCTCTATCTACTCTCCTACACAGTATTCTATCTAGATACGATCTCGACGACCCGATGCGGTTTGTCCATGTCCACATTGGCGCATTCGGGTAATCGAGTCGGTACCTGTCAGACAGTTGAAAGCGTCTGAGCAGGTCTTTGAGGCATTTGCATCCACGTCTATTCCTATCTCTGCCCACATAGTCTAGATGCGTGTCCAAGGTAGCATTCCAATCCCCCACTAAAAGTAAAGGACGAGACGTTCCTAGGAATACTTCTAGACGTCGAAAGAAATCCGGCCTACCTGTTAAAGGTGGTGCGTATACTGATATGAGTCGAAAAGCACACCCATCGCTGCCATCGACATCCAGAACAACCAATCTACCCTCCGGGTCTATGAATACTGTCTTTACTTCGAGATCCAGACTCTTGCGAAAGAGTACCGCCGTGCCACTACCGCCCATTCTCGGCAGACAGGGAGAAAAATAAATGTTAAACTGTCTGCCAAACATGGACGATAGGGCCCGCGGATCATGGAGTCTGGTCTCGCTTATGGCTATGATTTCTAGTTTATGTGACTTTATGTCATTTAGGAGGTACCCTTGTTTCCAAGGGGACCCCAAGCCACGCGCATTTACACAACCAATCTTGAGCATCATTTTGATTTGAGTGTTAAAGTTTTATAAAGAGAGTCACTTACCGTTTGAGAGTTTTTGTGTCTCCTCCTTCGGGTTTTCTTCGAGGAGATCACTATATAGTTTTTTCGCCAGGTATTTTTGGCATTTGCCAACTGCCTTTGGAAAAATAGATTTTAGTGTGTGGTGTAGGGTTGGTGTTATGTGTAGTATTTTGATGTGTTCTGGCGGTGTTGTGTATGGGTGGTTGCTGGTTTTTATGTCTTCGTTTGTTATGTTTGTTTTTGTGTTGATGTATTCCATCAACTCTGAGTTTTTTGTGTTGATGGCAGTGAGCATTGTGTGTGTACTTGCTTTTGGGGTTTTGTTGCTTGTGTTGTAGTTGTGTGTGCTTGTGTTGGTGTCTGGAGTGTTTTCGGGAGTTGTGTATCCCTGCTTTGTTTGTGTTTGCTTTTCTTTTCTTGCTCCTCTTCCTCCTTCCTTTCTGGGCTATTTGCCATTCCTCATTACTTTCATCTTCCGACGAAGGTTCTGAGGAATCGGAAGGGGGTAGGGGCAAATTGTGAGCGTCTGTGTGTGCTTGTGTGAGTGGTTGTGTTGCTGTTTTTGTTGGTGCTGATGGCTTGTTATTTGTGTGAGGTGTGTGTGATGTGGGGGAGGGGGAAACAGTCTTGGAATTTTCTTTCTTTTCCCCTGCTTCCTCACTTGTTGTTTTTGCAGATGCTGTTGTCTTCTCAGTTGCCAGTGTTGCTTGTGTTTCTCTTGTTTTGATTGTTGATGGTGGTGTTGGTAGTAGGGTTTTTTTTCCGGGTTTTGGTGGTTGCCCTTGTTGCTTTTTTTGGTTGGCGGCGGTTGGGCAACTGTCCTTGAGGTGTGCCTCGCTGCCGCATACATAACAACGTGGTCGCCTTCCTTCCACCACTACATATAACTTGTGGTCCTTTGCCAGTTGGATGTGTGTGGGGATCTTTTGGCACTCCTCTTCAGTGATGTGGAGGAGGACTTCGACTTTTTTTCCCCCTTCCCAGTTTTTCTCCTCTGCAGTAGCAATTTCTAATATATTTGCCTCCTCCATTTCGAGGCATATAGAACCTACTATCCACTGTGTTTCCACTTGTGAAGGGACATTCTTTACTGTCACCTTCGTCACTCTCTGTCCAAGATAACTCGGTATCATCACCAAGTCATCTGTGTGGAGAGAGAGTGTTGAAAATTCCTTCGCTAACTGTTCGCTCTTAAAGCGTACTAGGACCGTGGCAAATTTTCGTCCCCAAGTAACATGACTTTGAAAGGGCCATATCGGTTTGAGACAAATCTCAATTTTTTGGGTGGAGAAATTCTCCGGTCGCTTCGTTTTCTTGTTGATAAGTCTGTATGATATGTGCTTCTTGTTTGTATTTTCAATAATTGCTTTTGGTATGTGTATTTGTACAGTGTCACCTTCTTTCGTGAGAAGGGATTTTGTGTCATTGATTTGTTTTTGGGTGAATGTTAATATTGTTCTTTTTTCTTTCGTTGCATCGGCAAAATTTGTTTTTGTGATGCTGGCAGATATGTTGTTTGTGGCGTTTGTGGTGTTGTTTATCTTGTTCGTCTTGTAGTTGTTGATGGTGGTATTGACAGTGGTGTTGGTACTGCCGGGTTCAAAGGTGGTGGTAGTGGCGGCAGAGTTTGTCGAAGTAGTGGTGGTGTTGGTGTTGAAGGTCGGTGTCCTGTTGTTGTTGCTGTTGTTATTGTCACTGGTAGTAGCAGTGGTGAGGACAGTGGTCGTGTTAGCAAGGACATTTGTGTCGTTGTCGTTGTTGTTGCTGTTGTTGTTGTTGTCTTTGTCGTTGTTGTTGTTGTTGTCACTGGTGACGGTGGCAGGCAAGACTGCTGTAGCAGCAGAGTTTGTACACGTGATGGTGGTAGTGGTGGTGGTTGAGGCAGCAGCAGTTGACTCAGAATCATTGCTCTTCTTCATCACTTGTCTGCGTTCATGCGGAACGGCATTAAGTGTTTTCGCCTCTGGCATTAGGAGCGGGAAGTCGGCCTCGTTGAAAACCTTAGCCATATTCGTTTTAAAGAATATGGCTAGGAACGAGGAAGATATGTTTGAATTTTTGGAAATAAGGCTCTAAATAGAGCTATTTCCGATTTGAAAAATATATGTTCACGAAGTATTTTGTGTTATACACAACTTATACAAAATTTTAAAACAAAATAGGTCTTTTAAGAGGTGAAAAATGCAACTTACATGGGAGCCGATGTGTCTACCGTCCGTCCATGATGATAGATAGATATAGATAGATAGATATATAGATACATACATATATGTATACATACTTAAATACGTATGAACATACACACATATACATAAATACATACATATATACATACATATATACATACACACATACATACACATACATACACACACATACATGCATACATACATACATACATACATACACACACATACATATATACATACATAAATACTTATGCATACATATATACATACATAAATACTTACACATACATACACACACACACACACACACACACACATACATACATATATACATACATATATATATACATGCATAAATACATACACATACACATATATACGTACAGAGAGAGAGAGAAAGAGAAAGAGAGGGAAAGAGAGAGTGAAGATACATGTCATAGTGGTTAGAGTACTTGTCCCACGATCATAAGGGTGTAAGTTCAATTCCCAGTGATGTGTTGTGTCCTTGAGCAAGGCACTTTATTTCACAATGCTCCAGTTCTCAGCAGACAAAAAATGAGTGGTACCTGTAATTCAAAGGGGGGGGGGCAGCCTTGTCACATTCTGAGTCTTTCAGAATCCCCTTGAAAGCTATGCTAATCGTACATGCGTCTGTGGGGTTCTCAGCCACTTGCATGTTAATTTCCTGTGCAGAGTGTTCCAAGGATCAGCCCAACTGGAGCACTCCTCATCGTAGCCGACAGAGTGCCAGTTATGTTTATATATGTATATAGCAACAAACCTGGCTATGTGGTAAGAAGTTTGCTTCCCAACCACATGGTTTCAGGTTCTGTCCCACTGAATGGCACCTTGGTCAAGTAACTCCTACTATAGCCTCAGGCCAACAAAAGCTTTAGCAATGGATTTCATAAGAGGAAACTGAAAGAAGCTTGTTGTATATATGTATATGAATGCGTGTGTGTTTCTGTTTGTCTGTCCCGACCACCACCACCATTTGACAATCAATACTGCTTTATTCATGTCCTCATAACTTAGCAGTTGAGCCAAAGAGATTGATAGAGTAAACATCAGATTAAAAAAAATAAGTAATTACGCTGATTTGTTCAACTAAACCCACCAAAGTAGTGCCCCAGCTTGGCCACAGTCCAATGACTGAAACAAGTAAAAGGTAAAATATATATATATATACACATATGCACAGATGTGCACCTTGCTGCATACAGATGTGCACCCTGCTGCAATTTCACACAAACAAATATGACCGATGACTCCTCATATATATCACATTTGGGGTCAGTTTTCTAAACAGCTAGTTTACAAATGGTTGCTAAAAGGTTCCTGGCTTTAAGGGTATTGCAAAAGACCTGGCTGGAAGCCAAGCCTTCCAAGTTCTTTCTCAGGGCTTTGAAAGACTGAAGGACTGCTGTGTGAATCCGAGAAGGAAATATGTTGAATATTGTAATTAACTTATCCTCCTGTATTTTTTTTTTTACTCAATGCCAGGGACTTTTCCCCACTCCCTCAAAGAATAATAATGCTAATGTAAACCTATTGTGGAATAATTCCTAAAATTAAATTTCAAACATCTCTTTATGCCTTAATGTAAATGCAGGCAGGGCCAAAGCTTTCAGAGTGGTACTCAGCCAGGCCACGCTCGAAAACCGAAACCAGTAAGAGCTAAAAGTAAGAAATAGAAAATAAGGATTTCATCAATTACATAATTCAGTAGTCATCATCATCATCATCACCATTTAGCGTCTGTTGTCCATGCTGGCATGGGTTGGACGGTTTGACTAGGACTGGTAAGATGAGGGGCTTCACCAGACTCTAGCCTGATTTGGCATGATTTCTATGGCTGGATGCCCTTCCTGACACCAACCACTCCAAGAGTGTAAGGGGTGCTTTTATGTGCCACTGGCACGGGTGTCAGTTTGCATGCCACCAGTATCTGCATGAATGTGATTTCACTTGGTTTGATGGGTTTCCTTCTCAAGCATAGCATATTGCCAAAGGTCTTGATCATTTGTCTTGCCTCCATGAGGTCTTGATCATTTATATTGTCTTTATGAGGTCTTGGCCATTTGCCTTGCCTCCATGAAGTCTTGGCCATTTGCCTTGCCTCCATGAGGTCTTGCTCATTTGTCTTGCCTCCATGAAGTCTTACTCATTTATCTTGCCTCCATGAGCTCTTGGTCATTTGCCTTGCCTCCATGAAGTCTTGCTCATTTGTCTTGCCTCCATGAGGTCTTGCTCATTTGTCTTGTCTCCATGAGGTCTTGGCCAAATTGCCTTGTCTCCATGAGTATGTATATAAACTCAGCTGAGTTAGGCCAACAAATTAAAAAGCTTGAAGTATTCTCAGTTCACCACCAGTGACAAATTTATCTTTCATTCTTCCAGTTTAGATAAAATAAATTGCTCATTGGATAAGGAACAATTTGCACTGTGTGGGGGCCCAGCCTGTCAAAGAATAGACCCGACATTTCCTCTGCATGTCGTAAAAGGTGACTGAAAGAGATCAAGTTAGGGTTTGCACTCCATTCTCATAAAAACCCTCACCAGTGATCATTATCCAAACAGAGTCATGGGTTGGACGTTTGTCACCTGAGTGGTGCGAAGGAGTCATCCACCAGGAAGAGGGAATCACCAACAAAACAATAAATGAAGTGATGCACTGTTACATCACGTGGCCCCATACCAGCACTACCACCACCACCACCACTACTACTACTAAGAGTCTACTTAATCTATGATACACACATTTCAAATTTATAGTTTTGTGTCTCATCTTTATATTTCTTATTTGTTTATTACAGATAAAAATCCTTGCGGATCCAATAATGGTGGATGCAGCCACCTTTGTCTCCATTCACCACCTGATGACTATGTCTGTGCATGTCCAGACTTTTTTTTCTTGGATGCAGATAACAAGACATGCATTGCCAATTGCAGCACTTCTCAGTTCCGTTGTGGAAAGGGTGATGCACGATGTATTCCGTTCTATTATAGATGTGACCAAGTTGTTGACTGCCATGATGGCTCAGATGAATTAAACTGTCGTAAGAATATTAAAATAATAATCATGAAGAATATTAATCCTCAATAATTAATCCTCAACATCACCATCATCAATATCATCATTATCATCATCATCATCATCATTTAACATCCATTGTCTGTGGGTTGGACAGTCTGACCAGGGCTGGTAAGCTGAGGGGCTGCACCAGGCTCCAGTCTGATTTGGCATGGTTTCTATGGCTGGATGCCCTTCCTAATGCAAACCACTCTGAGAGTATAATAGGTGCTTTTTCGTGCCACCAGCATGGGTGCCAGTTGCGTGACACCAATATCTGCCACAATTATGAGTTTGCTTGGCTTGATGGGTCTTCTACTCAAGAGCAGCGTATTGCCAGAGGTTTCTCTCATTTGTCATTGTCCCCGTGAGGACCAGCACTTGAAAGGCGATTTTTACGTGCCACTGGTATCAGCCACATTACCTCCATAAGGCCCAATGCACAAAAGGTGCTTCTTATGTGCCACCGGCACAGGTACCAATTACATGACATCAGCCATGACTATGATTTCACTTGTCTTCCCCTGCACGGCATATCACCAAAGGTCTTGGTCACCAGTCAGAGCCTCTGTGAGGCCCAGTGTTTGAAGATCATGCTTCACCACTATATCCCATGTCTTCCTGGGTCTCCCTCTTCCACAGGTTCGCCCCACAGTTAAAGATCAACTTTCCTTTATGCATCTGCCCTCATTCATACATATCACATGACCATACCAGCGCAGCTGTCTCTCTTGCACACCACATCTGATGCCTTTTATGCCCAACTTTTCTCTCAAGATGCACACTGACATTGCACATCCAGTGAAGTGTACTGGCTTAATTTCTTTCAGGCCTACGCATGTCCTCAGCAGTTACAACCCATGTTTCACTGCTGTGTAGCATAGCTGTTCACACACAGGCATCATACAGTTGTGGGGCATAGGCAGAGGTGTTTGTTACTATGCTATTCTGAAAAACTAGTCTGAGCTTAAGTACCCTATCACATACCCTGACTACCTCAATCACCTTACTTACCCATTTCTCTGCTAGAAGTGTGCCAACACCTCCTCCCCCATTACAGTTGCCCTCCCAGAAGAGTTTATACCAATGCCTTTTGCCTGTGAGGAAGCTGGCTGAAGCGACTCTCCACTGAACTTCTTGGATACAGCACACATCAACATGTTTCCTTTCAAGCATCTCAACAATCTCCCCAGACTTAGCTTTCAATGGGCCAACATTGACCATACTGAGTCTGACTGAATGTAAAGGGAAACCAGGGGGTAATGTGGAGAAGAGGAACTGCAGCTTTCGGCATCTGAAAAGAAGGTTGTAATGAGCATTTGCCACCAAACGTGTCATAGCAGTTGTTCTCTCATTATTCCACCATCAATTAATTTACGATATGCATAAAACATATTAAAATAATAATTATAACGTTTTACATCCATTTTAGCTAACAGTGATTTTATGTGTGTGTGTGTGTGTGTGTGTGTGTGTGTGTGTGTGTGTGTGTGTGTGTGTGTGTGTGTGTGTGTGAATGGGTTGTTTATGCTTTTTATGCATGTTTCATTAAATACATCATTGTATTCAAATTTAACATCTTTCTTTAGCTTTTAACGGTTGAAAACAATGGATTCCTTCACAGTCTCTTTTCTGGAGAATTAAACTGAATGTATTTGGCATTTGTGTTGCTTCTTATGTAATGATTGAATTTATGAAGCCTTTCCTGCCAAAGTTTACAGCTTGGTGCCCTTCCTAATGCCAACCACTTTACAGAGAGAGTCGGATGCTTTTTTTTTGTGACTCAAGCACCAGTGGGTTCCCGAACTAACTTACAAGATAAAGACTCCTCCGCTGGTGGGAGTGGCACTGAAGGGAGTGGCAGGTTTGTGCCAATTGATGAAAAGTTAAAAGAATAATAGGGGGATAGTGATAGGTGTCACTATCTGTAGAAGAGATACAAAGATACCCCAGCTGGAAGGGACAGGAGAGAAAGACAGAGATGGAGAAATTGAGAGAGGTTGTTGTGGATATGTGTCAGGACATACCCTATAACCTTATGTATGTATAATATATATATATATATATATATGTGTGTGTGTGTGTGTGTGTTCTCATATAATGATATCTCCACAATGTATTTGTGAGATAAACATGTAATCGTTACCAAAATAGCAAAGATTTCTCCCCAAAGGTCTATAGTAGATTCCTTATGGATCGATCTCTTTGGTTATATATCAAAAATTTAAATGAGAGTTTTGACGCTAATATCCATTATTATTGAAGTTTATTACCTATGTCAACATTTCTGTATAAGGTTAGATTTAACTGTCAATTCAAGTTAAATAAGTAAATAAGTAAATATATATATATATGTATATGTATGTATGTATGTGTATGTATATATATATATATATATATGTATGTATGTATGTATATATATATATATATATATATATATACTATATATATATGTATGTATGTATATATATATATATATATATATATATATATATATATACTATATATATATGTATGTATGTATGTATGTATGTATGTATATATATATATATATATATATACACTATATATATATGTATGTATATATATATATATATATATATATATACACTATATATATATGTATGTATATATATATATATATATATATATATATACATACATATATATACTATATATATATACATAGTGTATGAGAAAAAGGAACCAGAGAAACTGACATATAGACATCAATTCATTAGAACATAATCCGATTCTAAACAATATCAAACTCAATTTCACCTACAATTATTTCCTTACACAATTAATTTAAGAAATTAAATTAAATTAAATCATATATCAATTTCTCTGTTTTCTTTCTCCCATACATAAAAAATAGTATACCCATAACCATCAATGTGAAGCTAACATGTTTTGTTCTTCACTGATGTACTCGATAAAACCAGGGAACTTGGATGCTGACATCCTTTTAAGAGGATTTATATCCTTCATTTAATTAGAATATTTATAGAGAGAGAGTGAGAGAGGGTGGGTTGATAGATACACACGCACACACTTAGATATGTTTATGTGTAGTATTTTTCTATATATGGCTTTTATTTTAGCGGAATCCACATGTCAGCCACACACTTTTACCTGCAACAATCGAAACTGCACATATTTCTACCAGATATGTGATTCAAAAGATGATTGTGGTGATGGATCTGATGAATATAGGTGTGACGAAAATCACTGTGCCCCCTGGTTATTTCGGTGCAATAGTGGCTACTGTGTGTACCGTTCCTGGCAGTGTGATGGTATCAATGACTGCTTGGATAATTCAGATGAAGACATAGCCCTTTGTGGTGAGAATATTTTCATTGTTCCTTCAAATAAATTATTTGCCCTTTTATCTTGCTAGATTTCCATTTCATTTAAACCCTTAATATTCAGAGAACTCTGTCAAATGTAAAGCCTATTTATTCAAATAGTTTTGTTTTAATCACAGACAATCTCTTAGTTTTAACATTTCAATGATGTGATTGTTTATTTTTAGAATGATGTTGTAGGGTAAGTGTTTGAACATAAAGTAGGTTACATATTAGGACCACAAATAGTCAATTGAAATGCTAAAGGGTTGAATGTTCATTTTTTTTTTTTCCTGGATTCCTTAATTTGGCATCACAGATTTTTTTTCTTTTTTACCTTCTTTTACTTATTTAAGCCATAGGATTGCAGCCAGCCTGTGGCTCTGCCTTGTATGGTTTAGTCAAACAAATTGACTTTTTTTCCAAGCGTTGGTGTTTATTCCATCAGCTTCACATAATCACATTACAATTATTAGTTCATCATTTGACATGTTTGCATTCTGCACTTGATTCAATTTTTGCCCCACAGACCAATATTATTAGGAGTATAGAATGAAAGCTCAGTCTAAAAAACTTAATTCATTTCTGAATTACAATGGTAAGAGTTCCAGTTGATTCAATCAACGGAACAGTCTGCTCATGAAAGTAACATGCAAGTGGCTGAGCACTCCACAGACACGTATACCCTTAACGCAGTTTTCAGGGAGATCCAACATGACACAAGAATATGACAAGGCTGGCCCTTTGAATTTTTCCCAGCTGAGTGGACTAGAGCAACATGTAATAAAGTGTCTTGCTCAAGGACACACTGTACCTTTGGGGATCGAACTCACAGTCATGAGCTGAATACCCTAACCACTAAACCATTGCACCATCACTGGAAATGGTGTCCTACCATGGAATGGTTGGGAAAAGTGTTTCATGTGAGTTTTGAAGTGTGAACAAGATGCAAAAGCTGTGATGAAAGAAAGGCTGACGAGTGGAATCAACAGGGCCAGAGTGGAAATAGTAGCATGCTTTCTATTGTCTCAAGGAGCAGCTTTAGAGTGTAAGGGTCTGTACCCTCATCATCAGCATCATCACCATCATTGTTTAACGTCCATTTTCCCATGCTGGCATGAGTTGGATGGTTTAACCAAACCTGGTAAGGCCAAGGGCCACACCTGGTTCCATTGTCTGTCCTGGCATGGTTTCTACCCTGTGAATGAATAAATCTTTGCCGTTATAGGGACAGGCATGGCTGCGTGGTAAGAACTTTGTTTCCCAGTAGCTGTATAGCACTTGGGCAAGTGTCTTCTATTATATCCTTGGGCCAAACAAAGCTTTATGAGTGGATTTAGTAGACAGAAACTGAAAGAAGCCCATGGTACATCCATACACACACACATATATATATATATATATATATATATATATATATATATATATACACACACACACACACACCCGCAGGGTGTAACAGGTAAATTAAGACCATTTAAATATTTTTATTATAATTGGTATAACTTGGAAAAATCAAACCCTGTAAATTTTATGTTTATGCCAATTTATTATGGAGTGTTTGACATTTATTTCAGTTAAATTTGACCTCCATTCCCATTCTTTACAAAATGGTACACATGCCTTAACTACTTCTTCCTGCCATTTACTTTGCAGGGTAAGTGTAAGAGGCCAAATCTGGATAGTTTGGATCTAAAAGTGGTAGAATATTTTGGCCAGATATGGCCAGTTTGAATACAAAACAGTTAATATGTGCAAGGGGACCCTGCAATGCTGATCCCATATTTGTAGCTATAGAAATTACAACAATAATATTTCCTATATTTTCTATAATATTGCTGAAAATGGAAACTTTCTGATTTCTCTGAATCCAGCTCAAAGATCATGTGGAGTCCATGAATTTACCTGTGATAATGGATATTGTGTTCCTGAGCATGACAAATGTGATTATGAGAATGACTGTTTTGATGGTTCTGATGAAAGTCCTGAACTGAACTGTGGTAAGTAGACTAAACCTAAACATGGCAATTTATTTTGCCAATTCTCTTTTTTCTTTCTTAACTGTTTGGATGATGAGTTGTAATTGATTAGATGAGATGCAATTAATTAGCACATTTAGATTGTTGATAATCTGGTCATCAACAGTTGTAAAAATAAGTAAAAATCTTTATAGCCAAATACCATGGCTGCATGGTTAGAAGCTTGCTTTCCAATTATTTGGTCCTGGGTTCAGTCCCACTGCATGGTACCTTGGGCAAGTGTCTTCTGTTGTAGCTGCAGGCTTACCAAAACCTTGTAAATAGATTTGGTAGGCAGAAACTGAAAGAAGCCGGTTGTATATCTGTGTGTGTGTGCATGCATGCATGCAACTGTGCATGCATTCGTGCATGCATTCATGTGTGAGTGTATGTGTGCATGCAAGTCTGCATGCGTGCGTGTATACCCTTGCCTTGACATCATGTGTTGTTGTAAACAAACATCCCCATCATACAAGTGGGATTATTATTTATGTCCTGTCTTCCAACGTAAACCATGTCTGGTTTTGGGAAAATATTTACCTTACTTGGAAACAGGTGAGAGTTGGTGACAGGAAGAGTATCCTGCCATAAAAAAATCTGCTTCAACAAAATTCCATCTGATCCATGTAAGCATGGAAAAGTGGCTGATAAATGATGAGGATGATGATATCTGCGAGATTTCTGCGGGACAACCTGTTGAAAGCCACCGACCAGATTTGTGGGTGGTGTAAGGTCCCCTCCTGACCCAGAGTAACGTGGTGGTGGAACAAGGAGGTAGACAGGGCTATTAGACAAAAGAAACAGGCTTGGAAGGACTGGAAGAACGGTGGTAGCAGGGAATTGTACCAATGTGCCAGAAGGGAGGCTAGGCAACAGGTTTATTTAGCCAGAGGGGAAGCAGATAAGAAAAGATTTGCCAATGTTCTGTGCCGTGAGGACCAAAGACTCGAGGTATTTCGTGTTGCAAGACAGTGTAGGAGAGAGAATAGTGATGTTGTAGGAGAGAAATGTGTTTGCATGGATGATGGTACACTTGCACTAAATGAGGATGCAAAGAAAGAGGTCTTGAATGCCACTACGATAGATTGCTTAATAAAGAGAATGAATGGGAGGAAGAGAGCCTGCCGTATGTCGACCCAATAAAGGGACCAGCTATCCAAGTTGATAGTACCAGGGTAGATAAAGCAATTAAGAATATGAAGACCGGGAAAGCCCCCGGCCCATCAGGAATCACTGCAGAGATGCTCAAAATATCTGGCAGTGTTGGCTATAGCCTAGTCACCCGTATTACGAACCAGGTGATACACGAAGGAGTCATACCCAATGACTGGTGTAGCAGCATCATAGTCAACTGCTACAAAGGTAAAGGTGACGCTTTAGATACAAATAATTACAGAGGCATCAAGCTGTTAGATCAGGTTATGAAAGTTACAGAGAAGGTCATAGCCCAACTAATTAGGGAGCGAATCAATTTAGATGAGATGCAGTTTGGGTTCGTGCCAGGTAAAAGCACTACAGATGCCTTATTTCTAGTGAGACAGCTGCAGGAGAAATAACTAGCTAAGGATAAACCTCTGTAACTGGCTTTCGTTGACATGGAGAAAGCCTTTGACAGGGTCCCCCGATCCCTTATCTGGTGGTCAATGAGGAAACTTGGGATAGAAGAATGGTTAGTGAGAGCTGTGCGAGCCATGTACAGAGATGCTGCCAGTAAGGTGAGGGTTGGAAATGAGTACAGCAATGAATTCCGGGTAGAGGTAGGGGTCCACCAAAGTTCCGTCCTCAGCCCCCTCTTATTTATCATAGTCCTCCAGGCAATCACAGAGGAGTTCAAGACAGGTTGCCCCTGGGAGCTCCTCTATGCTGATGACCTTGCCCTAATTGCAGAGTCACTATCAGAACTAGAGGAGAAGTTTCAGGTGTGGAAGCAAGGTCTAGAATTGAAGGGCCTTAGAGTCAACCTAGCTAAAACCAAAATCCTAATAAGTAGGAAGGTAGATAAAACACAAACCCCTTCAGGTAGATGGCCCTGCTCAGTATGTAGAAAAGGAGTAGGTAGTAACTCTATAAGATGTACCCGGTGCAAGCTATGGACACATAAGAGGTGCAGCAACATCAAAGGCAGGTTAACTAGCAAGTTAGTTTTTGTTTGTGGCAGATGTTCAGGTGCAATAAAGACTGTAAACAAACAGGAAACAACTTCTATCTCATTCCAGGGTGAAAAACTAGAGGTAGTCGATAGCTTCCGCTATCTGGGCGACCAAGTTAGTAGTGGAGGTGGGTGCGCTGAAAGTGTAGCTGCTAGAATAAGAATAGCCTGGGCAAAGTTTAGAGAGCTCTTACCCCTGCTGGCGACAAAGGGACTCTCACTCAGAGTAAAAGGCAGACTGTATGACACATGCATACGAACAGCCATGCTACATGGCAGTGAAACATGGGCTGTAACTGCTGAGGACATACGTAAGCTCGCAAGGAATGAAGCCAGTATGCTCCGTTGGATGTGTAATGTCAATGTGAATACCCGTCAGAGTGTAAGTATCTTGAGAGAAAAGCTGAACATTAGAAGCATCAGTTGTGGTGTGCAAGAGAGACGATTGCGCTGGTATGGACATGTGGTGAGAATGGATGAGGATAGCTGCGTGAAAAAGTGCCACACCCTAACAGTTGAGGGAACCCGTGGAAAGGGTAGGCCCAGGAAGACCTGGGCTGAGGTGGTGAGGCAAGACCTTCGTACATTGGGCCTCACCGAGGCGATGACTACTGACCGAGACCTTTGGAAATGTGCTGTGCGTGAGAAGACCCGGCAAGCCAAGTAAGATCGTTGCCAGTGCCCCTGAACTGGCTCTTGTGCGGGTGGCACATGAGATGCACCATTTTGAGCGTGACCGTTGCCAGTACCGCCTGACTGGCTCCCGTAGGATTTTCGAGTGAGATCGTTGCCAGTGCCCCTGGACTGGCTTGTGCGGGTGGCACATAAAAGACACCATTTCGAGCGTGGCCGTTTTCGTGCGGGTGACACGTAAAAGCACCCACTACACTCTCTGAGTGGTTGGCATTAGGAAGGGCATCCAGCTGTAGAAACTCTGCCAAATTAGATTGGAGCCTGGTGTTGCCATCCGGTTTCACCAGTCCTCAGTCAAATCGTCCAACCCATACTAGCATGGAAAGCGGACGTTAAATGATGATGATGATGATGATGATCTTGATGAAGGCAGCAAACTGACAGAATCATCAGCTCACTGGCCAAAAGGATTTGCAGCATTTCTTCCAACTCGTTGCATTCTAAGTTCAAATTCTGCTGGGGTTGACTTCACTTTTCATCCTTTCTGGGTTGATAAAATAAATACCAGTTGCATACTGGGGTCGATGCAATCAACTTGTCCCCTCCCCTGAAATTTCTGGCCTTGTGCCGAAATTGGAAACCAATGCTGATCTTGGTGGAAAGAAGAGTGTATTTTGCATGGAGTTTTTTTTTTTATGGTATATTTAATGCTTTTTAATGTTATGAACATTTTTTCATTTAATTTACAGCTAATCAAACATGTCCTGAGACTTCGTTCCAATGTGAAACTAACTATCGATGTATACCTCTCACATATGTCTGTGATGGTTACGATAGTTGTGGTGACAATTCTGATGAAAAACTGAGCAACTGCAAAAAATGTAATGAAACCAAGGAATTCAAATGTAAAAACAATGTCTGCATTCCAAAAACCTGGGTTTGTGATTCTAAAGCTGACTGTCGAGATCGTTCTGATGAAGACCCCAGCTATTGTAGTATGAAACTTTTTGTTACTTTGAATACTTTAGTTTATCATCATCATCATCATCATCATTATCATTGTTATTATTATTATTATTATTATTATTATTATTATTATTATTATTATTATTATTATTACTAAAGGCTGTGAGTTGGCAGAATCATAAGCACACCGGGCAAAATGCTTAGCACTCTCTGCTGCTACATTCTGAGTTCAAATTCTGCTGACGTCGACTTTACCTTTCATTCTTTCAGGGTCGATAAATTAAGTACCAGTTGAGTACTGGGATCGCTGTAAATGACTATCCCTCTCACCCACCCCCCAGTTTCAGGCTTTGTGCCTGTAGTGGAAAGGATTATCATTATTATTATTATCATTATTACTATTATTATTTAGGCGGCAAGCTGACAGAATAATTAGCAAGCTGGACAAAATACTTGGCGGTATTTCACCCGTTGCTATGATCTGAGTTCAAATTCCACTGAGGTCAGCTTTGCTTTTTATCCTTTCAGGGTCGATAAATTAAGTACCAGTGAACACTGGGGGGTCAATGTAATCAACTTATCCCCCCTCCCTCAAAATGGCTGCTCCTGTGGCAAAATTTGAAACCATTATTATTATCATTATTATTATTATTATTATTATTATTATTATTATTAATATTATTATTATTATTAAGGTGGTAAGCTAGCAGAGTTGTTAGCATGCAGGGCAAAATGCTTAATGACATTTTGTCCATCTTCACATTCTGAGTTCAAATTCCACTGAAGTCAGCTTTGCCTTTCATTCTTCTGGTGTCAATAAAACAAGTACCACTCATACACTGGGGATCAATATAAACCTGCTCCATGAACTTGCTGGCCTTGTGCCAAAATGTGAAACCAATATTTTTACTGTTAATGTAGTGAGCTAGCAGAATCATTGGCATGCCAAGCAAGATGTCGCAAAACATTTTGCTTGTCTTTACATTCTAAGTTCAAATTTTGCCATGGTCATCTTTGCCTTTCATCCTTTCAGGATCAATAGAATAAGTACCAGTCATGCCTTGGGGTCGATGTAATTGTCTAACACCTTCCCCTGGAATTGCTGACCTTGTGCCAAGATTTGAAATGAATATTATTATTATTATTATTAAGGCAGCGAGATAACAGAATTGTTAGAATGCTGAGAAAAATGCGTTAAGCCAGGATTTGAAACCAATACAGGTCATCATCGACTTATGACCATAATTGGTCCTGACTGACCAGTCGTAAGTCAATTTGGATATAAGTCGGCCTATAGGCCTACATAGCTTTGTTTTATATTTTTACATTCTTAAGGTACATTCTCAGGTAAAAGTCACACACAGCCTTCTGTATTATACTATTATACTGGCGTTAGTCAAAAATTTCAGAGTCTCAAGCAGTCGTCTTATAAAGAAATACGAGGTTGTCTCGGTGTCTCTGTGACAGGATAGTCAGCCAACAGAATGGCAATCAATAACCAAACCTAGGGGAAGCATTTGTTAGCAGGGGGGGGGGGGGATAGAAAGTGGAGGCAGAGGTGGAAGAGGAGGAGGAGGAGGAGGAGATGACTAATTAATTGCTGAGCAAGACTAAAATGCAGGGAAATAAATTAACACACAATAACAAAGAACAGAAAAAAATCTGATGTCTAACCATTTGCCAGTTATTGACAGAACAATCATAGAAGGTCAATTATTTTGGATTGTTTCACATCTTCCATAATAGAATGCAGAATTCTCCATAAGAAATCTACATCCACTCTGTTGCTAACGACAACAAGTGTTCCAGTTGACCCAACCGATGGAACAGCCTGCTCATGAAATTAACATTCAAGTGGCTGAGTACTCCACAGCCATGCATACCCTTAACATAGTTCTCAGGGAGATTCACTGTGACAAGTCTGGCTCTTTGGATTACAAGGACAAATCATTTTTGCTAGGTGAGTTGACTGGCGTAATGTGAAATAAAGTGTCTTGATCAAGGACACAGTATACTGTCAGGAATTGAACTCGTGACCTTGTGGTCGTGAGCTGAATACCCTAAGCACTAAGGCTTGAACTACCACATGAGAAATGTATAACTGTAGATATACACTTTAGTATATAAAATCTATATGTTTAGTTATCCTGTATTGTTGGATGATTAGAATTTATTGGCAACAATCATTAGTATAGCAGGCAAAATGCTTTGTCGTATTTTCTCTGTCCCTACATTGTCAGTTCAAATTCCACCAAGGCTGACTTTGCCTTTCATCCTTTCAGGGTCAATAAAATAAGCATTTGTTGAGTATTGGGGGCCAATATAATTGAATGAAATATTATTGGATAAGAGTATAAAAACTGCATCCCTCTGCCAAGCCATATCAAGCCAATGTGACAAAGTAGGCTCATCAAACTAATATCATTTCAAACTCAGTTTCACAGCCTCCACGTCAGACTGTGGATGGTGGAGAGAACATGTTGAGGCCTTTGTTCTGCAATGCTCTGAACATAGGCAGTTGAATCCTATCCAATCCAGTTATAGAACAGAAAATAGGCTTTTGATTACCATAGATTGTAACGGTTGAGCCTTCATTTTTACCTTCTTTCTGTTTTCTTTATCTCACTTTTTCTCTTCTATCAAAACTCTAGAAAACAAATATCGTGATTGTACTGAAGCTGAATTTCGCTGTGACAATCAAAGATGCGTCCTAAACAAGTGGCGATGTAACCAATATGACGATTGTGGTGATGGATCTGATGAAACTAACTGTGGTAAGTTTTGGCTTTTCTCTTTTTAGCTTTTTATTAATCTGGTGGAAGAGCAATGGCCATGGATTTCCCAGGTTCTCTAAAACTGATGCCGTCAATACAGTTAATGTTCCACTGGAACAATTGCAGATGGTGGCTGGTAAAATGTGGCGGATGAGAAAAATGAAATCTGGAAAGTTAGTGTTCCCGTGAGAAAGGGCCGATTGAAATAACTGGTGTCAAGTATAGAATGACCAAAGTAGGAGGAGTGATGAGCAAGGAAGGAGTGTCTTAATGGAGATACAATGCAATCGACCAGATCTGAGGAACAGAGGCCACTGTAGAAGTGATAGAAAATTTATCACTCCTTGGGCATACCTAATGGTATGCCCCTTGGTAGCACTGCTAAGCTAAGTATTTCTGGAAGTTATTCATAATAGTTCCCGACTCAGAAATCCTCCTAAACAGACCAGCCAGTTTGTCCTCTCCAGTTGCTAGGGCTTCCCTGATAATGTCACACTCTTACCCACTTGTCATCCTCTTTATGTTACAAAAGCATACGTTCCAACAGCATTGTTTATCTGAGCAGTGAGTGCCAGATGATAAGGTGCCCAATCTTGGAATTTTCTTGATGCTGTACTGCAGCTCCCAAGTGTAAAATGTGCCTTATAAAAAGAAGACCACGCCCATTCATCAATGAGGAAATTATACAAATGGTGCAGCCTCAGCATGTGTCTGCGCATTAACAGCCACATATGTTGAGCCTGCCTTCCAAAGTAGAAGAGCCCCCAGTTGCTGTTTAACTTTTGCTCAGTGCACAACCCAGCTTGAATTTGTCATTTCTTTTATTGAGTTTCCTACTTGAAAAATAGTTTTGGTTTACAAACATTTTGGATGACAAACAGCCTTCAGGAATAAGTTAAATTCGTAAACCAAGGTTCCACTGTCTATGAAAAATTCTTAATTGATTCTCTAATAGAAATGGAGGGCAGAAATAGTTAAATGCACATTAAAATGCCTTTCAGACTTTACATTATGAAAAGGTTCATTTCTTTCATATCAGTGCTTTCCAAAATTATCTTGTTGCAGGAATCCAAGATGAATTTCTTAGGGATTATAAGCAGACTCCATCCAAGTAAATTTAATGAAACAGAAGTTGCTTTAGAGAAAGTATTTATTCACATGATAAACAAAGCTTATAGTAAAATATTGCTTGGAAAATAGTGAATGCAATTTTTTTTATTAATTTTTATGAAATTTTATTAAAAAGAATCTTATTTTCTGGCCCCGTAGAATTTGGTCTTGGAAACCCAAGAGTTTTTCATGAAACTCTGGGACTTTTTTTGGAACCTAATTTAGGAAGAACTGCTTTATATTATGAAAATGTTTGAGAAGGTGTCTGGCTTAATGGCTAGAATATTCTGCTGACAGTCGTTGTGAGTTCAATTCCTGATGGCACATTGTGTCCTTGAGCAAGGACCTTTATTTCTAC
Organism: Octopus bimaculoides; assembly: GCF_046866305.1. Lineage (NCBI taxonomy): Eukaryota > Metazoa > Mollusca > Cephalopoda > Octopoda > Octopodidae > Octopus > Octopus bimaculoides. The sequence continues at coordinate 32,166,505 of NC_142935.1, forward strand.
TTGCTGCTCCAGTTCACTCAGCTGGCAAAAATGAGTTGTACCTGTAATTCAAAGGGGACAGCCTTGTCACATACATTGCATCGTGCTGAATCTCCCTGAGAACTATGTGAAGGGCACATGTCTCTGTGGAATACTCAGCCACTTGCATGATAATTTCACAAGCAGACCATTCTGCTGATCAGAATCAACTTGAATGCTAGTCATCATAACCTATGGAGAGTCAGGCCTTTCAAGGCTAGTAAAATGGTAGAGCTTATTCCAATAAACATTTAGCCTTTCTTGAAATTTACAAGACATTATTATTATCGTTGGTTACTGGTAGAGGTGCTAGCATGCTGGGCAAACTGCTTGGCATCCTTTTGTCCATCCATGCACTCTGAGTTCCAGTTCCACAAAGGATGAGTTTGCATTTCATCCTTTTGGGGTC
>NC_142935.1:32171931-32258718 GCF_046866305.1 Octopus bimaculoides
GACGGTACACAATTCTTGTCTTCTCCCCACTCCCCACTGTCAAACTTCCCCAGCTTCCCCTCTTACCATTCCCTTATTCCCCTGCCCCATATCATTGCCCACACTCTCTCCTCTTCTCTTCTCCCTTCATTACACAAACCACTTTAAGCCCTCGGCAGCCTTGACCATTTATAAGACAGCATCACCAGTGCTGCTGCCACAGGGAAACAAGCACCCAGTTCACTCTGTAGAATGGTTGGTGGCAGGAAGGAAACAATGCCAAAAAGAAGGTATCGGTATAGGCACACGACTCTGTCAAATTGTTCGATTCATTTGAGTAGGGAACGTGTATGTTAAAGGATGATGATGATGGTGGTGATGATGATGATGATGACGTTGATGATGATGATGGTGGTGGTGGTGGTGAGAAGGAGGAAGAGGTGGAGTATGTGTGGGCAACTGAACAATGCAGCGTCTCCACTTTCAAATTTCACTGTGTTCCATATTAAAACCCATTTGTTAATTGAGCCACCAAGACTTCCAATAAATGCAAAATTGCAGTGATTTTTTTCATTAAAAAATCATTGATCTGTTTTCCTTAGGTCAACCGAAGGAAGAAATATGTGAACAAGATCAGTTCAAGTGTACAAGTAAAGAGTGCATTGATGCATTCAAAGTGTGCAATGAAATAGCTGACTGCGCAGATAAATCTGACGAAATAGGATGCAGTAAGTATCGGTTTATTTTTCAACAAGCAACTCTCAACAAGATTCAACAGTTTTTTTTTATTTAAAACTACTGTTGCTAATAGCGATTTCTCTCTCTCTCTCTCTTTCTCTCCCCCCTCTCTCTTTCTCCCCCTCTCTCTCTAACTGAGGGAGCTGTGTATCTCCCTTACAGAAAAACACCCCTTCTCTGTTCCTCTACTCATATCCTAACCTCACATCTGGCACAAAACCACATCCCCACCCAGTTGAGGTGTCTTATCCTGAAAATCACTTGGTGACCTCACTGCTACTGGCACCACATGATCAGCACCCAGTACACTCTGTAGATTGGTTGGCATTAGAAAGGGCATCCAATCGTAGAAACCAAGCCAAGAGCAGACAACAAAACACGATGCAATCCTCTAGCTTGCCAGCTGCCAACAAATTGTCAAACCCATGTTAGCACGGAAGGAATACATTAAATAATGATGACAACGATGATGATGATTGCAATCATGACTATGATGACAATGATGATGATGATGATGATTATATATATATTTTTCTATCTGTCTGTCTGTCTGTCTGTCTGTCTCTCTGTCTCTGTCTGTCTCTGTCTCTGTCTGTCTGTCTCTCTCTCTCTCTCTCTCTCTCTCTCTCTCTCTCTATATATATATATATATATATATATATATATATATATATATAGAGAGAGAGAGAGAGAGAGAGAGAGACACACACAGACAGACAGACAGATAGAAAAATTATGAGTTAGAGGTTACTTGATGGACTTTTTTCCTGTTTATATTCCTCTGATGAACTCTAAATCATTCTGACGATGTTTGTTACAAGTAACGAGAAAAATGCAAATTTACTCCAAAAATAACAAACTGAAACAGCTGTAAATGTCTTTTAATTACAAATTAACTATGACCTTTTCATAACAATGATCAACTTCTAATTGTTAATTGTTGCTCCGTTTCTTTTCTTATCTATCTTTATATATATATATATATATTTGTAAACATAATGCAATAAAATTTTCCCTTCATGAATTATTGCGTTTCAAAATCCAACTGTACTCAGAACATCCACTGCAGAGGATGCAAAGTATCACAAAAGTGAAACATACGTAGGGAACAAATGGTATGTCCTGCATCTTGCATTTATCAGACTTTCTCCCATATATATATATATATATATATATATATATCATAAGTGCATATACACTCACATAGATATACGTATATACATATGATGAATGAACAAAAACAAGAAAAAGCACAAGAGGTACAAGTTTTTACAAAGGTGTTATTAGTTTCATGCTTGAAAAAAAAAAAGAAAAGGGTCTTTGACGTTTTGGACATGTAGTGCTTCATCAGAGAAAAAGAAGAAAGAGGGAAGAGAAGAGTGGTGGAAAGGAAGGCAGAAAAACAAAGTTAGGGATGATTTTCTTAAGTGGGGAGGAGGTGGGGGTGTTGTGTGCATATAAAGGAGAGTATCTGTGAAGGGAAATAGGGATGGTGGTGTTTGATTGATTTGAGGTGCACACAGCTGGCTGGGGTTTGGTTCATTGAGATGTGAACGTGGAAAAGGAGAGGCGGAGATGTGGAAGCAGAAGAAAAGGTGGGAAACAGGGGAGAAATAAGATGAAAAGTTTATAGAAGTTACAGGTAGAGGAAAGGTGAGAAAGTGAATAAAGGTGGCAAAAATAGGTAAGAAAAACAAAACGGTTGAGCCTGAAAGAGAAGGTTATAAGGTGGAGAGAAGGAGAAGAGAATGGTCGAGAAGTTTATAGGAAGAATGAGATTATTGAAAAAGGAAGAATTGCAAAAGAGAGAAATACTTATGAAAAGGATGTAAAGAAAGGAATGTGAAAATAAAGTATTTTAACTCAAAACCAGGAGATGGACCTTTTAGACTGTGGCCATGCTGGGGCATAACCTTGAAGAAGAATTTTTAGTCAAAAGAATTGACCCATGTACTAATTTTTCTTTTTTTTTTAATCCAGGTGCTTAATCTCTTAGTCTCTTTTTCCAAACTGCTAAGTTACGAGGATATAAATAACCCAACAAAGGTGGTGGGGATATTCAAAGACACACACACACACACACACACACACAGATATATATGCCACAAGCTTCTTTCTGTTTCCATTTACCAAATTCACTCAGAAGGCTTTGGTCACCCTGAGGCTATGATAGAAGACACTTGTTGAAGGTGCCATGCAGTGGGACTGAACCCAGAACCATGTGGCTGGGAAGCAAGCTTCTTACCACACAGTCACAGCTGCATACAGAGAAAATATTTTTTCTTTTTCTTTTGAGAGTCAATAAAATGGATCAGGAAGGATTATGTTGAAGACAGAGAAGACTGGATTAGAAGGATTATAAAATAATCCTTTCTGCTAAAGGCACAAGGCCTGAAATTTGATGGGAAGGGGATAATCAATTACATTGACCCCAAAAGAATGAAAGGCAAAGTCAACTTTGGCAGAATTTGAACTCAGAACGTAGCGACAGGCAAACTACCACTAAGCATTTCGTCCAGCGTGTTAATGATTCTGTCAGTTCGTCACCTTTGGAGAATTATTAAATAATAAATTAGAAAAATTACTATTTTTAAATCTCACAACGAGAGATATTCAGCAACAGTTCTTTGTAGTAAAGATTGTTATCGAACATCACATGGCAGTCCTGGATAGAGATCATGTCATATAGCCAGCTGGATACGATGTTGCTGTAATTAGTCCTAAACCAGGACTGCCATGTTATGGTGGCAAACAATCTTTACTATATTAAATAATAATTATATAAAAAAACACCAGGTGGGATCTTGGAAAGCTTATTTATAACTTATATATTTTTTTATGTTCTCCAGTTAAACGTGCTGGTGCCGTCAACTGCAGCATTGATAATGGAGGGTGCCCCCACAATTGCACAGATCTCGAAGGAGGTGGTATGATATGTTCCTGTCGAAGGGGTTTCAAAATGAAAGATGAAAAGACAAAGGAATGCGTGGGTATGTAGAATAATACACCTTCTTCGTCGTTATCTCACCTGTCTTTGTATTTTTGTATTATATTCTTTGAACAATTTTGAACCAAATGTAGAAAGAAATTGTCTGTTTGCTAAATTCTTAGAGATGTTGTAGTTATAATGGCAATTCAAAGAGATCTTCCATTGAAGTCGAGGGGCCAACAGAGACACCCAAAAGCATTTTATCCCACCTTATGATGGTGTTGATGATGATGACAACGATGACAGAAACGGCTATGAGGATGATGATGGTGATGATGATGCAGAGAAGGATGATTGTCAAGGTCTTTTACTTTCTGCCACTTTCTGCAGACATAGAATAGAATCAAGATGGTAGAAAGGCAATGTAAGGCATTGATTTTCAATTGAAATTCTCTTTGCAGATATTAATGAGTGTGAACTTTCGAATAACAAATGTCCTCAGCTCTGCGACAACATAAAAGGTTCCTACAAATGCCTGTGCCATGAAGGCTTCCAAGACCCTTTATTACCCACTCCCAAATGTAAATATACAAGTAAGTAGATTAACATATCTGTGTGTGTGTGTGTGTGTGTGTGTGTGTGTGTGCGTGTGCGTGTGCGTGTGTGTGCATATGTGTGTGTGTGTGTATGTCTGTGTGCATATGTGAGTGTACATGTGCATATGTGTGTGTGTGTGTGTCTCCTTGCATGAGTGTTGTCAGCAAGTGCCTCCACCATGTAAGCGGTGTGGAGGTATGATTATGAGATTGTGGTTTCATGATCATAAGAATGTGGTTTCAATTCCTGGACTGGGCAACGCATTGTTTTCTCGAGCAAGACACTTCATTTCATGTTGCCCCAGTCCACTCAGCCAGCAAAAGTGAGTTATCCTGCAACAGACCAGTGTCCCATCCAGGGGAGAAGTATACACGCCACAGGAACTGGGAAACTGACCCTTATGAGTGTATCTGACTCAGCAAGGACCTTTATCCTGTCTATCCCATCCACATGGTGACCTTTACATCCAGTTTTCTGCAAGTACATGTCTGGTCATGAGGAAATATTATTTTACTTAGAAACAGGTGAGGGTTGGCAACAGGAAGGACATCCAGCCATAGAAAATTCACCTCAACAAATTCCTATCCAACCCATGCCAACATGGAAAAGTGGAGATTAACCCTTTAGCATTCAGATTAATCTGTCAAATATAATACTTATTTATTCACATTGTTTTGAATTAATACTGCTTTATCTCAGAGCTTTGAGATTCTGAGGATATAATTGTTTATTTTCAGAATGACATTGTAGGGCAGGTGTGAGAGGCTGGATTTGGTCAATTTGATTATAAAACAGGTAGAATATTTGGGCTGGATCTGGCCGGTTTAAATGCTAAAGGGTTAAAAAAATAATGATGATGGTTGTTTTTGTTGTTCTTTTGCAGAGGAAGGCAAAGTAAGCATCTTCATGTCTGTGGGTAGCGGCATCCGAAGATTTGACCCCATAATCAAAGAATACATGAGCACCTTACTCTCCATACAAAGATCCCAGGGTTTAGCAGTCGACGTTGAACGGTCAACCCTTTACTGGACAGATATGATCAGCAAAACAGTGATGCGTTCTTATATTTCTAAAAAATCTGATAATGTTGGAGTCCCACAAGATCTGAAACTCAATAATCTAGAGGAACCAAATGGCATTTCCATCGACTGGATATCAGGGTAAATAACATTATATCCAACAGCAAAATATTCTTTTCTTATTTATTTCATTATTTCTGTAAAATTTGTTGTTCTGTTTACAAAATAACTTTGTGTGTGTGTGTGTTCGTGTGTGTGTGTGTTCGTGTGTGTGTGTGTGTTCGTGTGTGTGTGTGTGTGTGCGTGTGGCACCTTGAGCAAGTGTCTTCTACTTTAGGCCCAGGCTGACCAAAGCCTTGAAGTTAGTGAGTAGATTTGCTAAATGGAAACTGGAAAACTATATATATGTATAAGTGCATATGTGTTTGCCTGTGTGTGTACATATATGTGTCTATGTGTGTGTGTGTGTGTGTATTTAGATTTGTTCAAATATGTTTGTGACATATTTTAAATTCTAAAGGCAAATTTAGTGCAGTTTACCATTGGAGAAAAAAATTCTTGCTTATGGTAAATGGTGCAAAAACACCTTATCTGTTCAGTGTCTCCTCCAAATAAATTCCTAGATGCGTTTCTGGCACCTTAACCTTCCTCAGAAGGCAATACCAAAGAGAGGTAACCCTGGGCAGATTAGAAAGCCATAGCTTTATCTTAGAACAGCCAAGCACCAAGGTCAGAGCAGATACAAAAGTAGCAACACTAAGCAGTGATTAGAAATAAACAAACTTCAGATTTGTTCGAAAATATATTTCTGACACATTTTAATGTCTAAAGGCAATTTCACTGCAGTTTACCAAGGAGAAGAATTCTTAGGCATAAGAGGAACCAGATGTGGTGTGCAAGAGAGTTGACTGTGCTGGTATGTGATACATATGGACGAGGACAGCTGTGTTAAAAAGTGTTGTTCTCTAACTGTAGAGAGAACTTGTGGTAGAGGTAGACCCAGGAAGGCATGGGACAAGGTGGTGATGCATGTTCTTTGAACTTTGAACCTCACAGCGGCAATGACTAGTGACCGACCCGGCAAGCCAAGTGCACTCGTGCTGGTGGCATGTAATAAAAAAAATCAACCTTTGAATGTTGGGCCTCATGGAGGCAAAGTGGCTGAGTGCCTTACGAGTGTTGGGCCTCATGGAGGTACAGTGGCTGAGTTCCTTTGGAGTGGGCCTCACAGAGGGGAGGTAGCTGAGTTTCTCTCGAGCAGTGGGCCTCATGGGAACAAAGCGGCCAAGCTCCTTCCAAGTGTCTATCAACAAAATTCCATTCTCAAAGCAGCAGTCCCTCTGATGCTATGAAAGTGGAATAGAAGCCAGAAATACATACAAAAACAATCTTCTTAACTAAATGGTCACATCTTATTTTCATTTGATAAGCAGGTACCATTTATTCTTTTCATTGGTTTTAATCATTCTTGATAAATTCTCAATAACTTCGGCAGCAATAATGTTAATTTTGTATTTTCCTCTTTTTATAACAGGAATGTTTACTGGACTGACTCCAAAAAGAAAAGCATATCTGTGGCAGCTAAAGATGGAAGATACAGATACACTTTAATCAAAACGGAACTTCGTAGTCCTTATGCTATTGTCGTTAACTCACAGACAGGGTGGGCATTTTCATTCAAGAGACTCATTATCGATCACTCATTATATTCTTCAGATATTTTCAGTTGCCCTGTTTCGAAGCCATAATGAAACACCAACCTCAAAGACAACACTAATTTTGACTTGAATATTTCCAAATATAAAGATTTGTTTTGTTTTTAATATATCAATGCTTCCACATCCTTTAATCAGATTGTTTTGTCATCGGCTTAGTGACATAGAAATCATGTTGATCAGTTATAGCAAACATAATTTTCTTTTGCTTTTACAGATTGTCACTGGTGGGGGTTGGTTGCGACCCTAATGTCGCCATTGGGGGTTGGGTTGTAATTATTGAGTTTGTGAACAAACATATATTTCATTGGTTGTGTGAATAATTGAAGCAGAATCCATGAACATTTGACTGAACATTTGACTGTTGTGTTCTTGACCAAAACATTTCATCTCACGTCACTCTGCAATCACTTCAATGTCTGACATTGTACACCTGTACAAGCACACTTGTACACCTGTATAAGCACACTTGTACAACTGTACAAGCACACTTGTACACCTGTACAAGCACACTTGTACACTTGTATAGGCACACTTGTACACTTGTATAGGCACACTTGTACACCTGTACAAGCAATGTTGATTCAATGGAGGGAGTGAGCTAATGTACAGCACATATGTTTGATCACTATAAACAAATCACCTGCCAATTTCCCCTGTGCCTCTATCCAGGTGTATTTAAGGGGTGTGAATCAGTTTGCTTTGTACTTTCTTGGAAGCCCCCAGCATTTCTAGGATTTTCTGTTGTAACCCAATGCAAGGAGGACAATAGGTACAAACAAAAATTCCTCCCTTGAATTTAATAGATGCATATTTTTCATTGGTTCTCCACCAATGCTCCTATTTTCCGTAATATCTGACGAAACATTCATATCCACTGATCAGTCGATCTCTTCATCATGGCATCATTTTTGCTTCCCGTGCATTAGAATAATATCTGACCCTTTATGGTTACACCAGGTGGCTGTTTTTATTCAAATGCTCCACCAGTATTCTTTATTTCCATGCATGTGTGTATGCTTCTTTCTCTCTCTCATCATCATAAATCTTATACTTGTTTCCCATGCACTTTTTCAGCTGGATGTACTGGACAGATATAAACAGTTACAACCCCAAAATAGAAAGGTCTTGGATGACTGGTGAGAGAAGACAAGTTTTAGTTAACAAAGAACTGGCACGACCAAGTGGAATTGCCATCGATTACTTCATGAACAATCGTGTGTTCTGGTCTGATTCCAAATTCAACAGAATCCTATCAATGAAGCCGGATGGCACCGACCAAGTGGTTGTTATTGGAAATGGTATCAGATTTATTTATTTTTGCTTATGAAAAGGCAAGGGATAGGGGCAGTACCCAAGGTCTTTTTACAGGGCTTCCAAATGTTTTCTTCTTAATCTGGTCTCAATGTTCACAACAGTGGATTCTGCTAAAAGTATTCAAGGGACAGTTGGCATGTTAAATGGGAGCAATGGCTTATATCTACCCCCTTTAAGTACAGGTTCAAATAAAATCCATCCACCCAACTGGGTCCTGCACAGTTTTTGTGAAGTCTAATTTCATTCAGAGTTCTTCAATTGACCTGATACTATTGTCATGATGGCTGCTTGTTGGAACTGGAGAGTGTTGTATTGTTGAAGACCATCGTTGTGTGGTCAAGCTGGATGCATGCGTTATAAATGAAACAAACTCATGAATGTTTAACGTATTTATTGATAGAAATGATTTACTGTGTTGACGATCTAGAAAAGGAAAACGCAGATGATATAACTGCCAGCTGGGAGGAGAGGACCATGCTGTGTCTTGTTAAAGGCTAGCTGTAGTAGATTGTGTGTGATTGTCTGAAGCTGTCTCTTGCTGTTTTTTAATTGTTTGCTTATTTAAAATTATATATATATATATATATATATATATATATATATATGTATGTATGTATGTATGTATATGTATATTGTAATGTGTCATTTCAGCAATAAACCCAGTGAGTATTGACCTGTATGAAAGTGAAATATACTGGGTGTCCCAAAATGAAGGCAAACTGATGCAAATGGATAAATTTGGACGAGGTATAAATATTACTCTAAGAGACCAACTGTTTTCTCCAAGCAGTGTGATTGCATTCCAACCATACAAGTATCCAAAAAGTAAGTGATCTGTCTTTCTATCTTATTCCATCTCTCTCTCTCTCTATCTCTCTCTCCCTCTCTCCCTCCTTCCTTCCCTCCTTCCCCTTTCTCTCCCTCCGCTTCTCTCTTCCTCTCTCTGAATTTCTCTCTTTCACTATGTATGCATAGTGGGTTTTTTTATTGATTTCCTGTCACCAAGCCTAACATGCACACTCATCTTGAACTCCTTATGCTGACTCTCTGTCTGTCTGTCTGTCTGTCTGTCTCTCTCTCTCTCTCTCTCTCTCTCTCTAACCCTTTCTGCTCTTCTTTCGCTACAATGTAATGTATGTCAGAAGAAATCGTTTAAACAACCATCAAACCAACCAACCAACATTTATATATATATATATCAGCTTCTTTTACATTCAGGCGTTTGTTTTTTTTTGTATTTGTTTGTGTAGCTACAAGTAAATGTGCTTCAGAAAAAACATGTAGCCATCTCTGCCTCCTGATTCCAAATGGTTATCGGTGTGCTTGTCCTGATGGTTCCAAGTTGATTGAAGGGTCCACTACATTATGTGATGCAGGTAAGAATAGCTTTTTTGTAATTAAACTAATTTTTAAAATTATAATTAATATTGAATAAATTGATATTAAATAATAATTAATATTTATAATAATTAATATTAAATGACTGCATAACCAGTGATATGGATTAATTGGAACCATATAGGAAAACATTTGTATTTAATATGACCCCTGAAATTAAACAGGTAAATTACTGGTAGTTATATAGGTGTAGAAGTAGCTGTATGGTAACAAGTTTACTCCCCAACCTCATGGTTCTGGGTTCAGTCCCACTGTGTGGCACTTTTGGAACACATCTTCTACTCTTCCCTCAGGTTGAGGGGATATAATTGTGAACAGCCAGCTAATAGAGTCTATAATTATATGCCCACTTCTAAATATGTGGATTGTGCTTAAGTTAGAAATTAATATCGTCATTTTTTTTTAAAGGCAACGAGATGGCAGAATCATTAGCATGCTGGGCATTAGCATGCTTTGTTGAATTTCGTCCGTTTTACATACTGAGTTCAAACTCTGCCAAGGTCAACTTTGACTTTCATCCCTTCCAGGGTCAATTAAATGAGTACCAGGCTCCATTGTCTGTTTTGGCAGAGTTTCCACAACTGGATGCCTTTCCTAACGCCAACCATTTTACAGAGTGTATTGGCTGCTTTTTACATGGCACCAGCACCAGTCCTTTTTAGGTGGCACCTGTGCTTTTTTATGTGGTGCCAGAACTGGTGCTTTTTTATGTGGCACCAGCACCTGTGCTTGTTATGTGGTACCAGCACCAACAGGGTTGCTAAGTAACTAGCAAGGCAGAAACCCCTTCAAGTGGGAGAGGAAGTAGGAGTGAGGCGTTTAGTGGCTTTGAACCAGTGGATGAGAGATTAGAGATATGGAGGAGGAGGAGGAGGGGTAGGTGTCCTGCAGTAAATAAATAAATGTCATATTAAATGTTCCTCAGCTGTTGATCTTTCTCATGACATCTCATGACATTGGCTTATCTTCTGCATTTCCTTTCTGACAACCCTCATTAGCATATGAAGTGCCTCGGAAATTGCCCATGTGTATTTGTTACCATGGTGGTTCTTGTATTCAAGGAAGCAACGGAACTTACATCTGCCACTGCAAGGAAGGTAAGAATTATCATTGGCAAAATACTTCATGTACACACACACACACACACACACACAAAACTCTCTCTCACACACACACACACACACACAAACACACAAATCACATACATACACTCACACACTGTCACACACATGTACACTAACAATTATACGTACCCACACACAATCACATAAACAAACACACAAAACATACATACAATTGCACACACACACACACACACACACACACACACACACACACACACACACACAAACTCATACATGCTGAATATTTCACTTGGTAAACCCAGTATCCAAGAACGCAGTTCCTAAAGCAGAACATGGCTAACTCGATATTCTCTCTGTGTGTGGTGCCACAGTTAGTGCATAAGGAATATTATTACATGAAATTCCAAGATGATGTACAATCACTAAAAGACGTACCATATTTGATTGCACAGGCACAGGTATGTCCGTATGGTTAAGAAGCTTGCTTCCTAACCACATGGTTTCAGGTTCAGTCCCACTGCATGGCAACTTGGGCAAATTTCTTTGTGGAATGGACAAAGATGGGTATCATTTCAATATTCCACAGATTGAACCTGCAACAGGATAGTCAATTACAAACAAAATAGTGTTGTCAAATGACTTCTATTCTTACCAACTGATGTTAAAACCAGAACAATCAAATCAATTAGACAAGTCAAATAAACTTTCTTTCATTTACATATTTTCCACATTATCTCAACAACCAGCTATAGTTATTTCAAATACACTTCTCTAAAACGACCAGGTTTCATTAGAAATTGAAAATTGATTCACTTTCGATTTGAACCCAAATTACAAAGTGTTGATTACGTGTGTGTGTGTGTGTGAACCCAATGCAGCTTGGAAGCTGGATGTTAGAAGACGATGATGATGATGATGGTATATATATATATTTCTTTTTCTTAATGAATATATTTTGTTTTCAAGGCTATTATGGTGTGGATTGTTCCCTTATGTCTGCCAGTGGCCTCTTGAGTGCCCTCAAATCTACCAGTAAGTATTTGCTATTATAATTCTTAACTAAGCTTCTTAATTAAATAAATGATGCAAGCATGATGCATGACATTGTGGCAAAGTGATTCACTTCACAGCCATGTGGTTTTGAGTTCAATCCCACTGCACAGCACACGCAAGCTGTAAAGGAAATTTAATAGATGGAAGTTATATTTTGCGTGCATGTGTGTAAATGAGCACAGGTGTGCATATATTTATAGACACGCACACTGCTTTCTATTGAGAAACTTGTTCCCAACCATTTGGCTTCAGGTTCAGTCCTACTGCATGGCACTTAGTTTTCTACTGTAGTTCTGGGCTGACCAAAGGCTTATGAGTGAATTTGGTTGAAAGAAGCCTACCCCATACATATATATAAATATATAAATTAATTAATTTGGGAAAACGAGTTTCCAAATCAATCAGGTACAGCCCTTCATCATTACATGCATCTGCATATCGTACCTTGGGGTCTTATTTATCATACATTTATATATTTATCTAGAAATATACAAAGTATCTAATAAAAGTCAATGATAATTCAGTTTTGGGGATTAATAGACATGCAGGTATTCTATTTCAGATAATACTCATTAGGTTATTTTTTTGTATTATTTGAAATAGAATACCAGTATATCTATTAATCCTCAAAACTGAATTACACACACACACACACACACACACACACACACACACACACACACACTCACACACACACACACACACACACACACACACACATATACACACACATGTATATGGACAACGGACATTAAATGATGATGATATATATATTTTTGTATATGTATGTATGCATCATCATCATCATTGTTTAATGTCCGTTTTCCATGCTGACATGGGTTGGACGGTTTGACTGAGGTCTGGGAAACCAGTGGCCACACCAGGCTTCAATCTGATCTGCCAATGTTTCTACAGCTGGATGCCCTTCCTAAGGCTAATCACCCCAAGAGTGTAGTGGGTGCTTTTTACGTGCCACTGGCATGGGAGCCAGTTAGGTGGACCTGGCATCAACCATGTTTGGATGGTGCTTTTTATGTGCCACTGGCACGGGAGACAGTCAAGGGGCACTGCCAGCATATCAAAAATTTTGCAAACCAAATACAAAGATGGAACTAATATTCAAAGTGTTTATTGCTTTCATTTTATTTTCTTTCTTTAAACAGAGGTCACAGCAATTACAGTTCCTATTGTTCTACTGCTGATCATGGGAGGCTTGACTCTAGCTGGTTATTTCCTCATTAAAAAACGCAGGTAAGAATATTTAACAAGACTCAACAAGAACTCAGAGTGTGTGGCATTTATTTATATTTTACTTTCACACAGTCATCTTTTCCTTCCCAAATCCACCCACCCATCTTCTCTTCCCACTGTTCTTGGGATGGTCTTAGAAGTAGACTCTTCAGACACCTCTTTTATAAGGTTAAGTTAAAGTTCCATTCTCGAGTCATGTCGACTCATAAGGGCCGGTGTCCTGGCTTCTATGACATATAAATATTCCCCACCTAGATGGGACACCAGTCTGTTGCAGGGCTATTCATTTTTGCCTGCTGCATGGACCGGAGCGATGTGAAATGAAGTGTTTTGCTCAAGAAGACAACACATCACCCAATCCAGGAATCAAAACCACAATCTTGAGTCCAACATCCCAAACCACTCATCCACATGCCTCCACACCTCCTCCATAGGGTACTTATCATTGATGAAGTAGCTTGTTCTCTGCAGATTAGTCATGTTTCTGCCTATAAAATCATCCACAATGAACTCGGCTTCCATAAAGTCTGTGCAAGATGGGTGCCGATAGAGCTTACTGCAGAGCACAAGTGCAAATGTCTCGAGGTCTGCCAATGTTTACTCGATCGCGACAACAATGGAGGCGACAAAGTTTTGAGCAGAATAGTCACAGGAGATGAAATGTAGGTCTATTATTCTGAGGCAGATTCAAAAAGACAGAGTATGGAGTGGAAACATCCTGGCTCACCACTTGCTCATGAGTGAACAGAAATCATACATAAATTGACTCTTTTTGGACACAAATGGAACTGGTCAAAATGAGATAACACCATCTAGCACAGAAGGGATTTTTTTTCACAACCCTGGCTGACCAAGATTGTATCCTTGCCTCCATCAGTAAAGAAGCTATGTGTCTCTGGTGTGTCACTGATATTGCTTAGAGCATAAGAGGCATGAAACCAATGGTGACTTTCTGACCAGCCATAAATAACGACTACATTAAATATTATTGCTCAAAAGGCTTTTTAGATTGTGTTTCTTATGGGCTTATGAACAACTGACCAGTTGTGTGTGTGTGTGTGTTTGTCCATATATGACAACCTTCTTTAAGTTTCCATCAAACAAATCCCCTCACAAGGCTTTGGTTGGCCTGGAACTTTAGCAGACGACACTTGACCAAGGTGCCATGCAATGGGACTGAACCCCAAACTATGTTGTTGGCTGGAAAATAATCTGAACCACGCTTCATTAAAATTGGTTGCTTGCTCGTTTGTTTTCCATTTGCCACATTTTTACTACTTTATTTAACTGAATTTAATTTTACTTTATTTTATTTCCAAACTGTGTAGGATATTTTCCTTGAGTTTGTTCTCTAGGGGTCAAGATGGGCCCCATGATCCTTCAGGAGTCGTAGCTTACCGTGACAATGGAAACATCCAAATTGATTCACCGAATTATGAAAATGCAGCAGAAATGGAGATTGTGAGTATTGAACTTTAAGTTGCTTCTTTGTTTCCTCTGTTCATAACGAAGGTACGTGGCCTAATTGCAAAGGTGTTGCACCTGGCCACGATACCTGGCTTTGATTCCTAGACCAGCAAAACATATCATTTCACGTTGCTGCCACTCAGCAACAAGCAGGTGTCCCATCCAGGGGCAACACTGTCAGTGAAGGCGCATGGTTTAGTGGTTAGTGTATTCAGCTCATAATCATAAGGTCCTGAGTTCATCTCATGCTGTGTCCTCCAGCAAGACACTTTACTTCACATTACTCCAGTCCATTCTGCTGGTAAAAATGAGTTGTACCTGTATTACAAAGGGCCAGCCTTGTTACATTCTGTGTCACACTGAATCTCCCTGACAACTATGTTAAGTGTATGTGTGTCTGTGGAGTGCTCAGCCGCTTGCACATTAATTTCACGAGCAGGCTGTTCCATTGATTGGATCAACTGAATCACTCATAAGTGATGAAGTGTCAGCTAACATTGTTGACTTGGTTACTTACATGATGCCAAAAAGTTGATCCACTTCTGTATGAACTGTCCAAGAAAGCTGTAGAAAATCACCTGACACAGAGGTCCTCTCTCGAGCTGATGTGCCAAGCATTTGCACACTGATGAGGAGTGTGCAAGTCCGGTGGGTGGGCCACCTTGTTTGAATGCCTGACACACGATTTCTCAAGGGATTGTTTTATAGCAAACTGCTGGAATGCAAACACATGTATGGTGGACAGAAAAAGCATTTCAAGAATTGACTCAAAGCCTCACTGAAGAGCTTTGAGATCAACTCTGACCCCTGGGGAACAAAGCACAAGACCTGCCTGGTGTAGTGGCACCAGCAGAGGTAGTACCTCTTACAATCAGAACAGGATTGTAAGGGCACAAAGAAAACGTGAACTGCTCAAGTCCAGTGCCAACTCCTTGCCTTCAGTCTCAGCAGACCCATCAGAGCCCAAGCTGCAGCAGAACCTTCTGAGAATGCATTGGACTGGTCAGCCACAGCCAGACACAGACCATGTCCGGTTTTTTTTTCTCCCATGTAATGTCCTTGGTCAACAAGATCAACAAGGACAAATAAACTAATCATAATACATATATGTGAGAGGCTTCCATGCAGTTTCTGTCTACACACACGAAATGCAGTATCTAAAAGTCTGTTTGATTATATTTCTTTCCATACTGTACAAATCTTTTACACAAAAGTTATTTTCTCTCTCATTGCAGGCCTCAATTGAAAATGAATACAGTTTACCAGATCCTACGACACCAACAAATTTCAGTAACCCAATGTTTGGAATGGATACACCAGCAAAAGAACTGAAACCATCAAAGACAGATGAGAAGCCACCTGGAAGTCCTAAAGATAAGAAAGAAGCGAAAGCTAAAAAGGAAAACCTTTACGTGACTCTAATGACATCGAAGGCTCTTGATCCTGCGGAGGATACGGAGAGAGATACGGCAGATTTAGTAACAAGAGGGGAACACTGAGTAATAAAGACAAGCTAAAGACATTGAGCCATAGACATCTACCTCTCTCGATGTGGAAGAGCAAACTCCCCTGAAACCCTTTTTACATTCCAGCAACACAAAGAACGCTAAATTTCCATTGGACAATTTTGGAAACATTTAAAATATTCAAAAAGCTATGATTCTTGCAAAACTCAGAGAAAAAAAAAAACAACAGTCATTTTTTTTCTGGTGGGGAGAGTATAGGGGACTACTCAGCAACCTTGGACCTTTTTCTCTTTAGTATATGGCTCCTCCAGCCCCTCCCTCCCATTCACTGCCTCCCCCATCCCCCACCTACTAGAAAAAAAAGGGAATATAATATCAGTTTTCATGAGCTGAAAAGTATAAAGGCAAAAGAAGAAGAAGAAGAAGAAGAAGAAGGAAGAAACCGAATTTAATGGAACTTTGTTATGTCTCGTTGTGTCCCAACACTCTTTTCTCAAATGTTTTGGAAGAAAATAAAAAAAAATGTAAACCTTTGTTAATGATCTTATTGATTTGCAGTTCAATAATGTAATGAAGCTGGTGGAGGGAGGGGCAAAGCAAGGGATGGGGGGAGGAAGGATCTGTTCTGGGCAACACTTTTGGGTCTGTTCTGTAAATGTTTATAGGTTGGGGGGCTCAAATTCAATGGCTGCCCCAGCAGCACATGCTCTTAGCTGTGTCATTGGTTCTACAGCTCTCTGTTACTGTTGTTTAGCCCAGGGTCAGCACTGGTCAAGGAAATCTACAATCTAAAGCATCCAGGTAATGACCAAATGACCATTAGCGACACCTTTTTTTTACATGAGTGACACAGTGTATCTAGGTATACACTATCCACTGTGTGCCTTCTATTGTGAGACAACGGAGTACAATGGTATTACATGAGGAGAACCCAGCCAAAATTTGCAACAATAAAGGGCTCCCTGTACAAGATTCATTGATGGTTGGTGTTAATATTTAGCGTGGGTTTAGCCCCTGTCCAGCAGAACCCATACACAAAAGTACCCCTGCCAGCAGTGATGTAGCTACAGTGTGTGCCTCCCAGGGGCAGTGCTTGAGCCCTTACAAAAGATACAGCATATTGCACAATAGTCTAGTCTCTCATACATACATACTTATATATATATATATATATATATATATATATATATATATATATATATATATATATATATATATATCCTTGTGGTTTAGTGGCATGGAGCAAAGCAGGTCTTGCTGTCCACTCAAGAAAATACATCGTAAATGAGCCGCAAGCACTCAAGCAAACTGAGCCCTCAACTTGTTCCATTTGCCAGTTCATCGTAAGGGTGTTGCTTAACCATGAAGCCACTATCTATATATACGTCTATATAGATAGACGTATGTATATATGTCTATCTATATACGTTAGAACACTTGTATATAGATAGACATATTAATTATCTGATCTTGCATAGTGTAGTCTTCAGCTCTGATGATGGGAGAACGCTGACTAAGAAATAGTATAAGAATCTTCTGATGAAACTAAAAGAGCTGTGATTCAAAGAAAAATGTATGGAGGGGAAACAGCTTGAGCCTGAATGCGTAAAATCAACGTTTCGTACGGGTAGGTTGATTTACAGATCACTAAGTGAAGGCAGTGTATTTCAGCAGTGCTTATTTTACGAGGACCTGACAGATATTTGAATATTATTTCATCACAGCTTTGAAACCTACTCAATGAATAACATGAAGATGTGCACATCGTAGTATAGTAATGAGATTCTTCCGCCCAGCTATACTTTATCAAAGCGGGTAAAACAGTTATGTCCCTTGAATGAAATTTTGGTTTGTGAATGATCTCCCTTAACATGTTTTTCCCGTTAAAATTTGGGTTCCTTTCCTATTATTATTATTATCGATATTTATTGTTTTATCTGCGTTGCTGTAACCTTCTGCGGAAGATTGACGCATCAGTACTTCGAACAAACACCTTCGTTTTAAAGAGAAATATTTCAATGCTAAATTGATAAAAAATATTTAAGTAACGAAATACAAATACCGTTACGTTTCATGCATAATTTTGCTTTTATATTTTTCGGAAAGCATATGATAACGATATTAATAATCAAAATATAGCATTGATGCTTAAAAAGAAATGTAAAGAAACCTCAAAACATTTGGTTAATGTTTACAAAATAGTTGTGCTTATATGAAAATTACTCGGCCACTGAACAAATGTTTGTTGAGAAAATTGTTTCAAAAATTTAAATAATCGGTTCTGTAAAGATTTTTCAAAAGAAGTTACACTACGTGGAAGCAATATACAAGCTGAATCCTCAGAATTCAAATTCCAGTATATGCGATTTACGAATTTACGGCAACTGGTTTTTTTTATTTTTACTATGAACGTGTAGTGACGTCATATGGCGCCAAAGGTACAGTCGCTATTGCTGTGTTTTTGTCCACGCATGCGTGGAGTTCGACATCTAAACGTTCCCGCTTTTTTCACTCTCTTTTCTCGGTCGGCCGGCTGTGAGCATGGACGTGTCGGGCTGTCTCTCCATCATTTCAGCTCTGGGGACGGCTCACATCAACATTCCAACGTCTCAGCAACCAAGATTAAAGCTGCCTATTTTCCTACATAAATAAATATTGTTGTGTTGATAGTTCAGAGTTCTGCGTTCCGTTTATTCCGAATTTAATATAGGAAAGCAGGTGTACACCTAATGGTGTATAACCACTTTCCTAAAAACATATCACTGTTAGTAGTTGAAGCTGAAAGAGCATCAGCAGAATTAATACGAACGTTTTAAGTAGAACTTTCACCAAAACTGATGAGTCGTCCAGTTCTTTAGATGAAGCGACTTAATCTTAGGTTTAAGACTGCGAGCTAATAGAATCGTTAGTATGCCGGGCAAAATGCTTAGCGGTTTTTCGTCCGTCTTTACGTTCAAATTCTGCCGAGATCGATTTTGCCTTCCATCGTTTCAGGGTTGATAACTTAAGTACCAGTGAAACACTGGAGTCGATGTGATCGCCATACACACTCCACACAGTAACGAAAAAAATAATTTTCCTGTCACCCAGAACTACAACATTAAAAAAAAAAAAAAAAAAAAAAAAAAAATCAATGCCTGGAACACGAGTTATGAGTTCAAACCCTACCAGTGGTAATATATGATGTTTTTATGCACATCACTTAATTCTGTCCAATGCATTTATTTTATATGAATAACAGAAACCTCTTCAATTTCAGGACTGAAATAATTAGCTTTATAACAAGCTTCCAGTTGTAAGAGAAAATAGAGACACCAATAATTTATGTAAAATATCTCATCATCATCACTATCATCATCATTTAATGTCTGTTTTCCGTGATGGCATGGGTTGGATGGTTTGATTGAGGACTGGTAAGCCGGGAGGCTGCACAAGGCTGCAGTCTGATATGGCAAGGTTTCTACAGCTGGATGCCCTTCATAACACCAACCACTCCGAGAGTGCATTTGAAAAAATTTTACCATACAAACAATTGGTTTCACTTATAGAAACAAGGTACAAATTCATGCAACTGAGTGAAACCCCAGCATATGACTAGTACTTTGGGTACAAAGTTTACTCAGGAAAATTTCACCCCAGAACAGAAAAGGTTATTACAAAATAAACTCAAGACATTTTGTCCAAGTCCCTAATGTTTTATTTCACTCCATCATGTTAATCCTTCACCATATTGAGTGACATTGATTTAAGAAAATATCAAAAAAATAATTACTGTAATTGATGGCATAAAAAGCTTACAGGTATATTAGATGCACTTCAGTTGCAGTTGCACATATCCAGGAAAATTAGTATTTAGTGCATTAAACCTTAGAGGGATGTGAGGGGATTTTTTAAAGGCATTTTTTGAAAATAAAAAAAAAGTGTCTTATATGTCATCAGATTTGGTGTCATCTTCACCAAAAGTCCCTCAAAAATATATTTCTTGATCTCTGGCTTTTATCACAGTTATTTAACCTTAACCCCAGTTTGGTCATAATTTCAATTAGAAATAACGGTTTAAAGGAATTTAAAGAATACACATAAATATGAAAGAATTATACTGTCTTAGTTGGAAGACTAGTCATGATTTTAACATGCATGTATGTATGTATATAGTATGTACATATGTACTTATATATATGAACATATATGTGTTTGTCTGAGCATGAGTATGTATATCTTAAATCAATCTAGTTGTACATGCCATTGACCAAATAATCTATTCTAGAATAATGTCGTTTCTGCCAGCCATCGATTATTTTTTTGCTGATGACAACAATTACTGCAACAAAGAGAAGAGTTCCGACTGATAAAGTCCCGATTAGAACAGTTATCATTAGTGTATTATTTGAATCTGCTTCATTTTTCAAATAAGTTTCTTGTTTGGAGAAAGTGACATTTTGGTTGAGGTTAGAATCTGCAGAGTAAAAAAAAAAAAAAAAAAAGCAATATTTGAGTATATAAAATGTGAGCAGAATAAATCAAAAGAGAAATTTAATGACAAATAATAATTATAAAAATAAAGAGACAACCAAAAGACAATTACAGGGAATAAAAGTTACAAATTGAAAAGTAAATAAAGTATAAAGTATTGCTTTTCTTAAAATCAAAAAATCATCATGTAAAGTTGACATTATTTACATTTGATGGATATTTGTCCTTATCTTGTTTGTTTTTGACACAACATTTCGGCTGATATACCCTCCAGCCTTCATCAGGTGTCTTGGGGAAATTTCGAACCTAGGTTCTCATTCTTAAGGTATTTTTCGATGTTGTTATTATTATTATTATTATTATTATATGCCCACGGGCATATGGCATGGTGGTTAAGAGCACAAGCTACTAACCCCAAGATTCCGAGTTCGATTCCAAGTGGTGACCTGAATAATAATAATAATAATAATAATAACAACATTGAAAAATACACCTTAGGAACGAGAACCCAGGTTCGAAATTTCCCCAAGACACCTGATGAAGGCTGGCGGGTATATCAGCCGAAACGTTGTGTGAACAACAAACAAAATGAGGACAAATATCTGTCAAATGTAAATAATGTACATAATTCCTCATCTCTTAAATATAGAACTGTATTATGTAAAGTTGACTTTAAAACATTTATAATATCAAATGAAATATCAAAGCCATCTGTGTCACACTTGATGTATATACTTAGTTGATAGGCCAACTGCTGCAGAAATAACATCTCTGATGGACTTGCTGTGTTAAAAACACAATATCAAACAAAAAAGACAACAACAAATAATCATAGCATTTATTTTTATCTTGGGCTCAGGCCAATAATTTATTAAAGTTATTAGAGTGTTAGATAACATGCTTTGCATTATTTGTTTTGGATTGTTTATGCTCTGAGCTCAAACCCCAATAGGGTAAACTCCACATTTCCTCCTTCTGAGGGTCAATAAATGCAATAATAGTTCCAGGCTGGATTGTTGGAATTGCCAGAGTATTGGACAAAATGCCTTGTAGTATTAGTTCCAGTTCTTTGCATTCTGAGCTCAAATTTTACCTCCTATCATTGGCCCTCTTTTGACAGGGAACAGAGTTTTTGGAATCTAATTGACAATGATAGGCCTGAAATGTGAGATAGAATGATGTGTTGCTTAGAATTATATATTCATTACATCAATAGACATGACTGTAAAATGCTAGCCTGAATTAGGATCAGGATAAAAGTTAGATCAGTTTCATTTTAACATTCCATGAAACATTAATAGTAAAATCAACCCCAGCAGCATCTGAACTGAGAACTTTAAAAATAGATACTGGCATGACTGTGTGGTAAGAAGTTTGCTTCCCAACCACATGATGCTGGGTTCAGTTCCACTGTATGACACCTTGGGCATGTGTCTTCTATTATAGCTGTGAGCTGACTAAAACCTTGTGAGTGGATTCGGTAGAAGGAAATTGAAAGATGTTGTGTGTGTGTTTGAGTGTGTGTGTGTGTGTGTGTATGTATACAGACACACACACACACACACATATATATATATATATATATATATATATATATATGCAATATGAGTGAGTATGGCCATAATCTAATGAGTGAAACAAGGAAAAGATATAAAAGGCAAGTGCCACAAGAAATTTTGTCCAATACTCTACCGGTTCCCCAATCCACTGTCATTAGTAAACATGCTGTTAAATTGAGGAAATGGTTACATTGAAAAGACTCAAGGGAGAAATGGTCACCCCCGAGGGTTACCTACCTCCTTACACAAGAGCTCCAACCATTAAAATCTTAATGAATGGATACTACATTATAGAATGAATAATAGATACCAACCTATTGTAGAGTTTATGGTGTTATTACTCTGAAAAAATGTGGTATTCTCCTCTACTGTTACGTTCATATATTTATCGTTTGTTGAATTTGGATAAGAATAAGTACTTGTGTAATTCACAATATCACTTTCATTCATTGTAAGTATAGTTGTTGTTGTATAGAAACTTTCAGTAGAATCATCTGGTTGGAAACAGAGATAAAAGAGATAAATATTTGATCTTCGAGTAGTTCCCTGAGTCTATGTTTGAGAGAGAAAATGCTTGTGGAAAAATCAAGGATGAATTATTGAGAAGGAATGTGTGCTGTCGTTTTTGCTTCAGACATTTTTGGAATACACAGTATTTCAAAAGTTGTGAGTTGCAGTTACGGAAGCTGACAGCAATGCAGAGTGAAGATTAAATATTAAAAAAATAACATTAACAAAGAGATTGAAACAATGAACAGAAATATTAAACGTTTCAATATGTAATTGGTCCTCATACTTTGAGTGAAAATCTCTTTTACAAAATCTTTAAAAATGAGAAGGAGAAAGAGAGACAGAGTTATCTATGCATTTTGTTGGATATCAGAACCTTGTGTGTCATATTAGAATTACTGCAGGATAATTTCTATATTGTTGTTATTGTTATTTATTATATTTAATGTTTTATCTGCATTGATGTTACCTTCTATAACACACTGATATCACACACACACACACACACACAGCAATGAGCAGAAAGTGAAGATAACATGGGCGTGTGGACAAGTTATAGCAAATGTATTAGTGTAATGCTATAAAAAAAGGAAAGAGTCTTGACATTTTGGACATTAGTCCTTCATCTGAAGAAAATTAGAAAAGAAAGAATGATAAAAGTTATATATATATATATATATATATATATATATATATATATATATATATATATATATATATATATATATACATATATATATGTTTGTGGGTGTGTTTGTATAAATATATACATATATGTAAGAAGGCAACACACCTAGGAGAGATGTAACTTAACATAAAAACGATCTAGAGAGAGCTCTTCTATCTGCCAGACAAAAAAAAATGCTCCTAGTCTTTGTTGTAAATGTGGCTGGTGCACAGTAAATGTGGTTGGTGCACAATAAATGTGGTTGGTGTGCAGTACCTTCCATAATCATCTGTGACTGCATGGTAGCTTCTGTTATAGTCTCAGGATGATCAAAGCCTTGTGAATGAATTTGAATGAGGGAAACTGAAAGAAACCTGTCATAATGTCCATGTTCTGTTCTGTAAAGTTGGACAATATATTAGTATATATATATATATATATATATACACACACACACACACATACATACCGATGTATGTATATATATATATATATATATATATATATATATATGCATAGATATAATGTATGTATACATATATCATATAGATATACTTTATATATATCATATGATGATATTCTCTTGTAATTTTAAGGTTTTCCAGATTTGCGTAGATTCATACATGGCAGTTATCTGTAGTGTATAAATTATGATAATATCATATTGTTATAAAAAGATAGATAGTTACTACATTATACAATTACTAATAGATACCAACCTATTGTAGAGTTTTCTGTGTCGTTACTCTGAGAAAATGTAACATTCACATCATCTGTTACACTGATATTTTCATTCTCTGACAGATTTGGAGTTACAAACATAATTGTAGAATTCAAACTGTCGGTTTCATTGTTTATAAGTGTAGTTGTTGTTGTATTGAAACTTTCAGTAAAATTATCTGGTTTGGAAACAGAGACAAGTTAAACAAATGTTTGCTTTTGAAATAAATCTTTGAAACAATTTTAGAAAGAAAAAACTAATTGAAGATAAAAAGGAAGGTAGGAAGGAGAGAGAGAGAGAGAGAGAGAGAGAGAGAGAAAGAGAGAGAGAGAGAGAGAGAGAGAGAGAGAGAGAGAGAGAGAGAGAGAGAGAGAGAGAGAGAGAGATTTGCGTTTGTATAATCACATGGGCAAACGTGGGTTTCAGAAGGTGCAGTGATGGCAAATCCTTTTGTTGAGCAGAGGCATTGAACCTTAAATAGTAGCACAAAACAGAGAAAGAGAGCTCTTTAGTCCTCTTAGAGACAAGCTTTGTAGTACCAGTGGCATAGCAACATGCCCCCAGCCAATGCTATAGATGTGGTTGATGATATATTTAGAGTTTATCTTTCATTTCTATCTGGCAACAAACTCTCTGTCTGTCTGTCTGTCTGTCTCTCTCTCTCTCTCTTATACTATGAAAGATAAGTAGCAGGAATAATGTGTAAGAAATGTGATGCTGCTTGGTGCTGAGTGATGGGAAGTGAATATGTAAAACCTGCAGAGGCTGGAAAAAGATGAAATGAGCAGGAACTGTATGGTGCATAATATTAAGCTGCATAAAAAAGTGGAGCACAAGAAAGCTGGCTGAAATGTGAAAGACAGATGATTGTGTTGGTACAGAGAATCAGTGAATGGGGATGATGAGTGGAAGGTGAAAAGAAGAGATGTGAAAAATTAGAAAAGAAAAACAATTTTTAAAATACTGGGTCAAAACAGCTGAGATGATAAATGCTTAAAGCAGTATTAATATACTGAAAGACATGTCTAACAATCTGATGGTCTGGTTGATACTGTAATAATGTATTTACCAACACAATATGAATTCTTACAAGCAAATTTCAGAGACTCATGGCTGGTGTCATATTTTAGAGGTCAACATTTCTATTTTCTTCATATTGCTGTCGTCGGTATTGTGGATATATTTTGAGAAAAGGATTTCGTGATAAAGTATGAACACACACACACACACACACACACACACACACACACAAACATATATACACACACACAATGTGCAGAAACATACATGCACACACTCACATACACTTACACACACTCTCACACACACGCATATATATGTGTGTGTGTGTGTATATGTATATATATATGCACATGTGTGTGTTTGTGTCTGTGTTTATACTCTCACGACTACTTGACAAGCAATTTTGGTGCTTACATCTCTGTAACACATTGGTTTAGCAAAAGAGATTGATAGATTAAGTACTGGTGGTGGTGGTGTTGGTGGCGGTGGGGGATCCAATTTCTTTGACCAAAAACCCTTCAAGGTGTTGCTCCAGCATGGTCACAGTCCAATCACTTAATCAAGCAAAAAGTAAAAGAGATCCTTCTGAGGGCAATAAAATAAGTATCCACTGGATTTAAATTTTGGCATATGACCAGTAAGTTCTGGAGAAGGGGGTGAATCAATTATCTCGACCCCTGTACATGACTGGTACTTATTTTATCAACCCCACATAAAGACAAAAGGCAAAGTCAGCCACAGCAGAATTTGAACTCAGAACATAAAGATGTACAAAATGCCACCAAGCCTTTTGCCTGACATGCTAACAATTCTGCCAGCTTGCCAATAATTATCAATTAAATACTGGGATTAATTAGATTGACTACTTCTTCCTGCTTTTCTCTTCATAAAGCAATTAATTAAAATGTAGATAGGAATGGAAATGGTACATGCAGGGTTTTGTGCTTTGGCCAGCAGCAGAGTGTAATATATTTATTTCTTTATTGCTCACAAGGGGCTAAACATATAGGGGACAAACAAGGACAGACAAAGGGATTAAGTCGATTAGACCGATCCCAGTGCATAATTAATTGGCACCTTTTTAATTGACCCCGAAATGATGAAAGGCTAAGTTGACCTTGGTAGAATTTGAATTCAGAATGTAACAGCAGACGGAATACTGCTAAGCTTTTTACCCGACATGCTAATGATTCTGCCAGCTCACCGCCTTGTTTGAGCAAGAAATTATTGAAGCAAAATGGTTTTAAGCAGGAATTCAAAGGATTTTATGAAATTGGTTTCCCAAAATGTTTATCTTTTTATCTAAACCACTTAGTTACATCAATATTAAAAACAAGAATATAACATGCAGAAAACAAGTATGCTTTCAGATTATGCACAAGCAATTACAAGCCCAAGACATTTTGGTACAACTGTTTTGGCACTGCCTATTTGGAGTTGCTGATTTATTTGACATCCAGCATTTTATGGTTTCTTTTGCCTTAATGTTCCCCACCTCTCTCTCATCTCCCACTCTCTCTCTATCTCATCTCCCACTCTCTCTACCTATCTCATCTCCCACTCTCTCTGCCTATCTCATCTCCTACTCTCTCTCTCTATCTCATCTCCCACTCTCTCTCGTTTTCATCTCCCGCTCTCTCTCTCTGTCTCATCTCCCACTCCCTCATCTCTCACTCTCTCTCTCTCTATCTAATCTCCCACGCTCTCTCTATCTCATCTCCTTCTCTCTCCCCTCTCTCTCGCTCTTTATGTGTGTGAGCATATTTCTCTATGTGTATAAGGAAAGTTAAAGTGTTTATGTAACTCATGTTCAATTAATAAATTATAATTTCCCACTCTCTCTCTCTCTCTCTCTCTCTCTCTCTCTCCCTCTCTCTCTTTCTATCTATTTGTGTATATTTCGTGTGTATGTATGTGTGTGTGTGTGTTTGCCTCCAATGCCAAAACGTTCTGTTGTTAAAAAAGGATTCTATGTCCAGTCAGCCATGCCAAACCATTAGCATCCAAACAGCTGCACCCAACTGTCTCATTCCTTGCATCTACAATATCTACAAGAATAAACATAAAATGACAGCTTGAGAAGAGAAGATTTACACAGTCTCTTGAATTGCTAGAAATAGTAGACAAATCTTCCTCTTATAACAAGCTAAACTATTATAAAAGTAATAACACTTTAGATATCAAAAAAGATGAGATGATCCAGTCATGGATTTAACACTGTTGTAAGTCTAATTGATCAAGGCTCACCTGGGGATCAGCTACAACAAAATAACAACAATAGTTTAATAGAAGACAATGAATAAAATACATTCACTGACTGTAATTGGTAGCCGTTCCTTCAGGGTTGGTGGTGGTCGTGTTGGAAGAGCTGCTTGAAGTGAATACATCTGTTGTAGAATTACTGGGTGTGGTGCTACTAAATATAGAATTTTGAGGGGTGGTGTTTTCAGGGCTAGTAGAAAATATGTCTGTATTTTGTGATGATGTACTTTCAGTTGTTGAGGTTTGATCCTGACCAGATGGAACTGAGCTGGAGGAAACACTAAGAGTGGTTGACGAAGCTTCATTAGTTGATTGAGATGTTTCAGTAATTGGGTAACCAATATTTGATGTAAAAAAATCATTATAATCTGCAATACCAATATATATGTAATGCTTATATAAATATCATACATACATATTTATATAAAATGGAAAAGGTGGCACAGAGGGATGCCAAAGGAATTTAGGAAAAAATAAAAAATACACATGCATAAATGCAAACATACTCTACCTCTCATCATATGTCACCCAAATTTCATCACAATTTTGACACCTTCTGACAATATTATTCACATTGATGATGTCAGCTCTGAAAGTTGCTGAGGTATAGATGAACAGGTGTGATAGAAAATGGACAGAAAAAAACTGTTGCAAAGACTGCGACAGAGAAAATACAGTTTGTAAACGACAAAAAGAAATGTGTATAATGTATACATAAAATGCCTTTTGACTTGGCAATGAAATTAGGACAAGTTGTATGGAGAGAGAGTGTTTTCAGTTGGCTTTGCAAACCAAGAGCTGCAAAAAGACAAGAAGAAAATCTTTAAATTAATAAGTGTGACTGACTAGTTGAATGACCAGTTCAAGAGAATAAATACCACTAGAAATAGATGAAGAAAGGCTTGTGGGGCCCATTGGGAAGGGAAAGAAGGAAACAGTAACAGGCAAGAAAAGATTACTGTATGATAATTGAAACAGGAAAAGAAGTGGAGACAAAAAGAGTAGGGTAGATTAACAGGGATAAATGGATAGATAGATAGATAGATAGATAGATAAATAGATAGATAGATAGATAGACAGATAAATAAATAGATGGGAGGACAGGTAGAAAGATACATTGATTGTATGACAGATCAACACAAAACACAAAAGAAAGCTCGATATAGAGAGACATATACTTTGGGTAATTTTGTCTTAGATTCGCCTCAAAAATTGGAATGGTCAAATCTGGAATGCATTTGATCATAGCTTGGCTCAAAAGAAGGTAACAGGAATGTACTGCCTAGTTCAATATGATCACCAAGTCTTGGGTGCAGTTGCTGATGGAATTCACTCTGTTTGATAGAACAGGTGGTTACCTCTCACTGGCATTGTTCCTATAAACATTCACCTGCAGATGTTCAAATTAGACATTATCCACACAAGTCTCAATATTCTGCAAAAGTCTGCAACTCTTCTGGTCACTGTCTCTTCTCACTCCTCACTTAGCTAAGACAAACAAATGAAGTTAGATAAGCAACCAATGCATAATTAAGTTGCGAAGACATGTGACCTGGTGGCTACGGTGTTGCACTCATGATTGTAAAATTAGGGTGTTGTGATTTTGAGCGAAACATTCCATTTTACATTGCTCCAGTCCACTCAGCCATAAACGAGTTCCTGCAATAGGTAGGAAGTTTGATCCTGTAACAGACCAACATCTCATTCAGTGGGGTGTCTTGTGATCTCAGTCATTTACATGCTATGGAAACTGAGTGATGCTCAAGCCTTATGAGTTCTAGAATTCATGGAAAAATGAAAACGACATAATTAAGTATGGGTAGACTTCTTGAAGCTGGGAGGTAAGAAGCTTGCTTCCCAGTCATGTAGTTCATGGTTCAGTCCCACTGTGTGGCATCTTGAGCAGGTGTCTTCTACTGTAGCCTCAAGCTGATCAAAGACTTTGAGAGGATTTGATAGACAGAAACTGAAAGAAGCCCATTGTATATAAGTGT
Organism: Octopus bimaculoides; assembly: GCF_046866305.1. Lineage (NCBI taxonomy): Eukaryota > Metazoa > Mollusca > Cephalopoda > Octopoda > Octopodidae > Octopus > Octopus bimaculoides. Next base: position 32,201,155 of record NC_142935.1, read on the forward strand.
GTGTATGTGTGTTTGCATTTGTCCTCCACCACTGCTTGACAAATGGTGTTGATGCTTTTATGCCCTTGTAGCTTAGTGGTTCAGTAAAAGAGACTGATAAAATATGTACCAGGCATGGGATAAAAAAATTTAAGAAGTATAAAAAGTACTGAGATCGATTCATTCAGCTATAATTCTTGAAGGTGGTGCACCAGCATGGCCGTAGTCTAATGACTGAAACAAGTAAAAAGGAAAAGATCATCATCATTATCATCATCATCATTACCACCACCATTACCACCACCATCATAGAATTTTAAAAATAACATTTTGTTAGGTTATATATGTTAATCTGTAGAGAGAGGGAGAGAGTTAGAGAGAGAGAGGGAGAGAGTTAGAGAGAGAGAGAGAGTGAGGGATGAGAGAGATCAGTGCCATTATCTCTTATCTCTTTTAGACCGTCCTAGACTCGAGGCTTGAAACATATTAGATATCATTAGTAAGAGTTGCTAAGAATTTCAGAAAGATTCAGTTTGGAAGACAAAAGATTGGTTAAGTTAATTATCATCAATATTTAGAAGTGAAATATAATAAAAACGGAACAGAGGATGAGTGATGGAGTTTATAACTTGAAGGAAGGATTTAAGACTATTAGAAGTTGTAGTAAGAGATACGAAATCCAGAAACAGCTCGAATCCCTTTCAATATCAACTTGCCCGGAAGTATTTCTGGTAAATTATTTAAATCTAAGTTCAGGCAGGTCAGTTAGTGACCCCTTGATCCTTTACCTACACACACACACAAACACACACACAACCGATGTGTTAGAGTAGCTGCAGTTTATAGAAAATATTTCTTGTAGACCAGCAGGGGGATAAAATGCAACACTCATTAATCAATGAAATTAATCACTTTCCAGAGCATTACCATCTGTGTCACTCTTACAGACTTGATAACAATATCATAATAAAGTGTTTTAAGACAATAGTAATAATAATGGTTTCAAATTTTGGCTCAAGGCCAGCAATTTTAGGGAGTGGAAGTTAGTTGCATAATTACATATTTTATGATTTAAGTTTGTATGTATTTGAAGTAACTAAGGATTGAAGTTAAACAAAGTCTCATATTATATTTTTAAGAAGTTAATAAATTTTGTTGATTAGTAATTATTAGTCATGTTCATGCAACATCTTGTAAGAAGCGAAGTTATTCTATAAATGCCTCCCTAGCACAGCATAGCAAACAAACTTGGCTACTTTTTGGTTATCTCACCCTCATTAAAATTTGGGTTATCTTCCCCAACTAAAAAAATTGTTTAACCCTCAATAAAACAAAAAACAAAATGAAAACATCAATAAACATGGAAAGCGAAAAAATTAAACGTCTTATTGAATCTGATAATATTTTTATAACGAATCATACCGTTCCTATTAAGGGGGCCAAACATCAACAATGTGTTGAAGTATTGAAACAAAAGGATCTAAACCCTTTTAATCCAATCTCTTGTTGCCACATAAAATCAACTTTTTAGCGAGAAGATAACCCAATTTTTTAATGGCAATTTCTTAATGGGGGTGAGATAACCAAAAAGTACCCAAACTTGCTGGGGAAAAATGCTATTAGGTTTACAATAATTAATTATTTGTATTTCATTAAGTTGACAGTTTTACTAAACCTATTATAATGATTTAGTTATTATGAAAATGAAACACAAATGCAGTTTTATTCTTGTTAGAAAAGTTAAAATTGGGGTTAGTGGGTTAGAGTTGTTACCTACCTTGCGTTGTGGATTGCAGTGAAGAAGTGGAATGGTCACCTGTAAAGAAATTTGAAGTAATTGTTACAAATGAACTGGTGGTGCTATTCTCTACAGATGTAGTTTTTTTATGGAAACTTTCAAGAGAAATGCCAGGTTTTCCAAAAAAAAAAAAAAAAAAAGCCGGGTAAATAGAAATGCAGTGTATTTGAGAAGGTGAATACAATACAAAGAGAACATTAAGCATTAAGAATAACAATAACAAAATACTGGGTTCTAATTTTGGCACAAGGCCAGCAGTTTTGAGGGAGGGTAAGATGGTGAGCTGGCAGAATTGTTAGCACACCGGGTGAAATGCTTAGTAGCATTTCATCTGCTGCTACGTTCTGAGTTCAAATTCTGTTGAGGTCGACTTTGCCTTTCATCCTTTTTTCAGGGTCGATGAAATAAATACCAGTTATGCATTAGGGTCGATATAATCAACTAACACCCTTTCCCCTAAATTTTCAAGGCCTTCTGCCCAGACTAGAAATAACTAATTTTAAGGGAGGTTGTAAGTCGATTACATCAACTCCAGTACTCAACTGGTACTTATTTTACTGACCCTGAAAGGATGAAAAGCAAAATGGACCTTAGTGGAATTTGAACTCAGAACATAGAGATAGATGAATTGCCACTAAGCATTTCACCAAGCATGCTAACGATTTTGCCAGCTCGCTGCCGTATTTTATTTTATTGACCCCAAAAGGATGAAAGTCAAGGTAGATCGTGGAAGAATTTGAACTCTAAACGTAAAGATGGAGAAAATACCACTGAGCACTTTGCCTAGCATACTAACAGTTCTGCCAACAAGAACAAAATTTTGAAATGATAACTTGGATATATTTAATTAGTCTTGATATTTTGTGTTAAAAACTCCTTTTCATTCATTCTTCTCTCTTGCCAGCTTGTGATGGAGTCATAGAGATGGTGTCACTGTGATATATTGCATAGGGGGCAGAAATATTGCCCTTTTCTGTTGATACAAATTCCATTAAATGCATTTGACTTCTTTATCAGATACTCTTTAATCGTGACATTATTTCACTCAGCATGTTTACACACACACACACACACACACACGCACGCACGCACACACACACACACACGCGCGCACACACACACACACACACGCACGCACACACACACACATACACACACACACACACACACACACACTATAAAAGGCGGTGTGTTCCATACAGTAGCTTCACTTCATAGATATAGAAGGGCAATTACTTTATGCACGAGGTGGCTACTTTAAGGACATGTGGCATTCTGGCACAGCCATTTTGGCACCCACATATTTGGTGTTGCTGATTTGAGGTTGACCTATTTGCTGACATCAGACGTTTTAATATCTTTCTCTCTCTCCCTCTTTCACCGTCTCCCTTCCACCTTTACTCTCTCTCTCTATTTCTTTCTCTTAGTATTTGTGTGTGTGTGTGCCTCCAGTACTAAAAGGTACTGTTGCCCAAACTAGTTGAATGTCCAGTCAGCTGCACCCATTCAACTCACTCTGATATCTTGTAGTCAAAGGTATGTGACATCTAAGCAAGATGGGCAGACAGTTTCCTAGCACACAACACAGTCCAAACTATTACTATACCACTGCATAGATCTACATTATCAAAACTGACTCACGACCAGATTTCCATGTATGTTATCCTGATACAAATAGAATAATCAATGCAATTATTTTTTTAAAATCAGCATATCTAAGGATTTTGTTCAATGTAAACACATTGTTTTAATTCCTATTGATTGCAATGTCTTATTTATTTTACATCAAATCTAGTGTTTTACTCTAAGGTAACATCTGGATGTAAAATATAACTAAACAACAGTATGACAGTTTGTTAAGACAGGAATATTGACGAACCAAGCAAATAAAGGAAGCTCTATTATAGTATTATTATAGTTATAATATATGTTTAGTTATGATTAGTGACACTGAAGAGATCAAAAAATGAGGCTAATTTAACGTGCTAATGAATTTAATGAATTAAGTATTATAACATTGATATGATACTTATTGTATACCTACTTTTGCACCCATCTATATATAAATATATATATATATATATATATATATATATATATATATATATATATATATATATATATATATATATATATATATTCTTTTACTCTTTTACCTGTTTCAGCCATTTGACTGCGGCCATGCTAGAGCACCACCTTTAGTCAAACAAATCGACCTCCAGGACTTATTCTTTGAAAGCCTGATACTTATTCGATCAGCCTCTTTTGCCTGCTGAATCGCAAAGTTATGGGGATGTAAACACCCCAACACCGGTTGTCAAGCAATGGTGGGGTGACAAACACAGACATGCACACAAACACACACACAAACATATATGCATACGACAGGTTTCTTTCAGCTTCCGTCTACCAAATCCACTCACAAGTCTTTGGTTGACCCATGGCTATAGTAGAAGACACTTGCCCAAGGTACCACACAGTAGGACTGAACCCAGAACCATGTGCTTGGGAAGCAAACTTCTTACCACACAGTCACATCTGTCATATATATATACATATATATGACAGGCATCCTTCCTGTTTCTCAAATCTTCTCACAAGGCTCTGGTCAGCCTAGGGGTGCAGTAGAAGACAGTTGCCCAAGGTGCCTGGCAGTGGGACTGATCATGAAACCACATGGTTGGTCAATGAGCTTCTTAACCACACAGCCACACCTGCACTTAACCATGCTTGCACCTTATATAAGTGTAAATGAATGAATAAATACCTCTACTACTTGTTGACCAACTGATTCCAGATGCAGTTGTGGAAGAATCCGAAGTTGATTCAGTGGTCTGACTTTGGTTTTCAGGTAAACTTCCTGTGGTTGTGGTGTTATTTCTCATAGTTTTTACTGTTTCACTACCATCAGATGGAATTGGTTTACAGGCATCTTCAGATACACAATGAATCAGAGTGCACCTATAATTATCAGTGGCATTATGAATGGCCAATGAGCAGTTACCTAAAAATATAGAACAAAAAATTTGGTTAATGAACAACTGAATAAATACCGTAAGAGTTGTTTAACAAATTCTATATTTAATGACACATATATGCCATAATAAAGAAAGCTGCTTATTATTATTTAGAAATGATAATTTTTCTATAAAAAAATTATTAAATTCTAGACTGTCTTGAAATTCTTAAAAATTCCAATTTTAATATATTATTTTCAAAATGTGGTTTTCAAATCTCTTTATTATAGAAGGTTCCATCTATGTGATTCCATCAAAAAACTATTTTTCATTCACTACAAGATAGCATTTTTTAACATCATACTTCCTTCTCTCACTCTTCCCATCTTTTTTTATCACCTCTGTTTCAATAAGTATTTCTCTTTCTCTGTCTGAATAACTCTCATTATCTTAGCCTCACTTTCTTTCCTTGCAAAACACACACACACACACACACACACACACACACACACACACACATTAAAATGTATGTATGTATGTATGCACACATATACACAATATACATGCATATATATATTGTGCGCATATGTGAATATTCTAATGATTTTCTTCGCATATCATACTTATGTAGTAGACAAAGTATAGAATGTGACCCCCCCATCCAAAAAACCCGCCAAAAAAGAAAAGAAACCAATAGAATAAAACATGCACATCAATAAAATATCTACTTACTTTGATTACAACATTGAAGTATGCAATTTGAAAGAGCATCTGGTGGGGCTGTGGTGAATGTAGCAAGAATGTGAAGTTCTTTGTTTAAATATTTGTCAATATCAACCGTACTGTTGTGTAGAATTTCAGTCTGACATGTTTGCAGCCCAGATGCTGGTATGATGCAAGTTGAAACAGCTGTTAGCACTGACAGAATTGACAGCAGCATGCTGGAACTTTGACAGTAACTAATGTTAACAGGACCTATTAAAATAAGAATGAAATGATATATTAGTTTTAGATAAGCTAATTTTACAACAGATGTAAGATAACACATATTAAACACGTAGAAAGTTATAGGCACAACCATAGCTTTGTGGTTAGGAAGTTCATTTTGCAAATATGTAATTCTAGGATTGAGACCATTGTGTGACACCTGAAGCAGATGATTTTTTTGACCAAATTCATCTGAGTAATATCTGGTACTCAGTAACTGAGTGGTGGTTATCTGTATTTCAAGTGCACCAAGCTTGACTGTCTGTTATGGCATGGTTTTTATGGCTAAATCCCCTTCCTAATAGTGATTACTTTACAAACTGGACTGGGTGCTTTTTACGAGACACCAGCAATGACATGGCACCAACACTGACATAGAACCAACACTGATGTGGCACATACATATACTCACTCACATATCTATTTTTCTATTTGGCACATAAAACAACAGCTTCAGTCATGTGCATTGCAATATCTATTCATAAATTATTTAGTGTTTAAATCAAGGTATAAACAAACGAAATGAAGTCACATGAATTTGAGGTTGAATAAAAGCCATTTGAGATTTAGTTAACATCATTGTATTTACTTTTCATTTCTATCACATCAAATCTATGACTGTTCCTCCCACACCAGAAACACAAACCATGACCCCCCCCCCCCACCTAGTTACCACTAAAATGTGTGTCCTTTCCTCATTTAAGGTGGTTGGGAGTGATTTTGATGGTGATTTGACTGCTATTTCTAACAACATGATACTCTGAGTAACAATCTCATTAAGACTTCCCCATTGTCACATTAACTCTTTTGGTAGCAACCGATCTGAGACTGCCATGTTTCTATGATATGAAACAATTCATTTTAAAGAATTCATGTTCAAACTGAAATCTTCATTCATAATTTTAGGTTAGAACCATTTTTACAACACTGAAAGCAATTTTAGTGCGATATTCATCCAGAGACAATATCTGTAAGTAAATGAGTGGAAATTGAACCAGTGTGTGTGTTAATTAATAAGGTATTAAAACAGAATGACTCTCTCCTGGCACAACAAAATATGCTTCAACACATGAATTCATGTAAAGAATCTTGCAAACCAAATACAAAAACGAAATGAAACCTCAATATTCTTCAGAAAACTTAAAACAGCTTTCGTAGTAAATTCATAAAGTGCTGCATAAAACCCTCCTCCATCTACCAAATTCACTCGCATGGCATTGGTTGTCTGAAGGATAGATGACACTTGTGCAAGGTGCTGTTCATTATGATTGAACCTCAAGCCATGTGGTTGCAAAGTGAACTTCTTAACCACACAGCCATGCCTGCAATTATGAAGAATTTACTGTAAAACCTTTGTTATTATTAAGTTTGGGTAAAGGTGGCGATCTGGCACAATGGTTAGCACACCGAGTAAAATGCTTAGTGGCATTTCATCCATCTTTATGTTCTGAGTTCAAATTCCACCAAGGTGGACATTACCTTTCATCCTCTTGGGGTCGATGAAATAAGTACCAGTGAAACACTGGATGTAATTGACTGGCCCCTAGCCACCAAAATTCAAGGCCTTGTGCCTACAGTAGAAAGGATTATTAAGCTTGGCTTTGAAACATAAATTAACACAAAATTTTGATGGGATATTTTAATTTAGATCATTTTAGAATAAGGAAATTCGCATCATAGAACCAAGGACAATATCAGATGTATTGGATTCAGAAAGATTGACTTAGGCACAGGTGTGGCTGTGTGGTAAGAAGCTTGCTTCTCAACCACATGCTTCTGGGTTCAATCCCACTGTGTGGCACCTTGGGCAAGTGTCTTCTACTATAGTCTCGGGGCGACCAAAGCCTGGTGAGTGGATTTGGTAGATGGAAACAGGAAGAAGCCTGTCATATATATTTATATGTACATATTTGTGTGTCTGTGATCGTCCCACTCCCATTGCTTGACATTGCTTGACACACCGTTGCTGGTGTGTTTATGTACCCGTAACTTAGCAGTTCTGCAAAAGAGACCGATAGAATAAGTACTAGGCTGACAAAGACTGAAACAAGATAAAAGAATTAAAAGGAGACAAAAGAATGGCTTTGAGAGATCATTTCCTGAAGTCAGTTGGGAAAATAATCGATTGATAATAATTGATTGATGATCCATGTGATAAGGGAAAATGAAACTCTCAATTCAACCTATTGTCATGTTTGCATATGCACTAAATAAATGCTGATTGATCTGTCTCATCAATAATTGTACAAGCTGTTTCTATCTTGCCTGACAAATATGTATTTACTATATTTATTTAACTGTCTCGCTTCATTCCTCATCAGTGTCCATGAAAAGACAGGAAGAAATCGTTCAAATTTAAACCCACATTGTCTTAAGTGTAGAACAACAGATTTAATGATTATCAGCGAATTAGTATTTATTAAGGAAAACAATACAATCAAAAGTAGTGAGGCAATGATATTGAAAGATAAAACAACAAAGAAAAATAATTCAAAAATAAAATGAAAGCGTTAATAACAAGCTGCTGATGTATTAGAGAACCAAGTTTCATCTAAGCGCCATTGAATTTATGTATGTATATATATATATATATATATATATATATATATATATATATATATATATATATATAATAATATTAGGGACAAAATCCAAAATTACAAGTAAAAACGCAATTAAAATCAATTAATAAAAAATTAAAATTAAATTGAGCTTTATAGATAAAATATATATAAAATATATAGTTTTAGGGAAAATAACCAAGTTTTAAGAACTCATCGATGAAAATCCACTATCACATATAGAAAAATTAACAATTAAAAGCACAATAAATGAGTATAATATAAAGCAAAGTAAATATCATAAGATCAATATAATATAATATAATAATAATAATAATAATATTATATTTATCTTATGATATTTACTTTGCTTTATATTATACTCATTTATTGTGCTTTTAATTGTTAATTTTTCTATATGTGATAGTGGATTTTCATCAATGAGTTCTTGAAACTTGGTTATTTTCCCTAAAACTATATATATATATATATATATATATATATATATATATATATAACCCCACACAAACACGAACACACACACACTCAAATAACCACCTGTTGACCTTCTACCTACACTGTCTATAGCGTCCACTAACCAGTCCTGCTACTAATTTCTTCCACTACGTCATACACACACACACACACACAAACACACTAACAGATAAACCACCAAACCATGCACACACACACACACACATACATACGCACACACACGTTCTGTTATCACACACACACTCGCAGACTTCCGCACACGCACAGATATTCATCTCCCTTTTTCACTCTCCTGTCTTAGAAAGAACTTTTCCCCCACCACCTCCTCTTCCGGTCTTTTCATAATGTAACCTCGTGGGCATCGGTACCATTTTCCTCTTTCTCGGTTCTTCCATTCTCCGAACTTTCCATCTTTCTGACGAAGGGCTACGCCCGAAACATCATATACTCTCTCTTTCCTTTCCTGAGCGTCCAATAATACTATCCATATCACGTCCTCACTTTGTTGTTTTTTTGTTATTGTTTTTTTGAACTATATATATATATATATATATATATACATACATAAATGTATAAATATATGTGTGTGTATGCATGTATATTTGTGTCTGTGTTTGTTCTCCCAGGCCAGCATGACCACAGTCCACTGAATGAAACAAAATAAAAAGTAGGGCAAATGTAGAGAGATAGAGAGTAACTTATACATTAGTAATCTTTTCTACTCTAGGCACAAGGCCCGAAATTTTTGGGGAAGGGGCCAGTTGATTAGATCGACCCCAGTACGCAACTGGTACTTTATTTATCGACCCAGAAAGAATGAAAGGCAAAGTTGACCTTGGTGGAATTTGAACTCAGAACGTAAAGACAGACAAAATACCAGTAAGCATTTCGCCCAGCATGCTAACGTTTCTGCCAGCTTGCTGCTACTTATACACTAGATTTTTATCTTGACATTGTTTATTAAACAATACTATAAAACAAACAGCAAATTGTAATCATGTTTCCACTCCCCTTCCAACTCCTCACCTCACTTCCTTTACTTTATGATGTCAACACAAAAATAATCTCTAAACAAAGTCTCTAGAATATTTGCAAATAAATTGAATGTTGAAATTTTAATTAGATGAGTTCAGAGAAAAGACGAAATAAAAAAAGAAAAAACCTCTCCTAATTAAGTTTGCTGGTATTCGATAAAAGTTAATTGAGTTGAAAAGCAGTGTATGTCAACAACAAGACCTTGTTATCTCTTGCTGTCTGACTAGATAAGAACATGTTGGGGAAAATAGCTGCAGTTAACTGTAAACCATAATCCCCCGCCTTCTTTCTCATGATATCAGTGAAGAAGAAACTAAGATGGGATGTGGCCTAGTGGTTAGGATGCTGCACTCACTATTGTAAGATTGTGGTTTCAATTCCTGAACCATGTGGTGCATTGTGATCTTGAGTAAAACCATTTCATTTCACATTGCTCCAGTTCACTCATCCGAAAATGAGTGACCCTGTAACAGACTGGCATCCTGTTCAGAGGGGTCGTTGCGACCTTGATCATTCATACACCACGGAACACAGGGAAGTGGCCCTATGAGTCCTAGGACTTGTGACGGTACTTTTACAGAAGAACTTAATCTAAACTAATCTACAAAAGCAATTATCAAAGCAATAAGTTACTTTTCCTCCTGCTCAATCAAAAGGGTTTTCCATTTTCTTTTTTGTACTATGATTTACATGACAACCTCACTAATGCTGGTGCCATGTAAAAAGCACCCAGTACACACTGTAAAGTGGTTGGCATAAGAAAGGGCATTCAGCCACAAAAAACTATGCAAAAGCTGACATTCAAGATTAATCCAGCCCTGCAGCTCACCAGATCCTGTTGAACTGTTCACCCTAAACCAGCTTGGAAAATGGATGCATAAAAAGCTTAGCTAAGTGTGGTAACATTTAAATATGAAACAACCAAGTTATTAATTTGCATATCTGATTCTAAGAGACAACCCTATTACTCTTTTGACTCTTTTTACTCTTTTACTTGTTTCAGTCATTCGATTGTGGCCATGCTGGAGCACCACCTTTTAGTTGAACAAATCGACCGCAGGATTTATTCTTTGTAAGCCTAGTACTTATTCTTTTGGTCTCCTTTGCTGAACCACTAAGTTACAGGGACATAAATATAGCAACATTGGTTGTCAACCGACAGTGGTGGGGACAAACACAGACACACAACCATATACTTACATATGTATGTATGTATTTATATATATATGTATATATATATATATATATATATATAAGACAGGCTTCTTTCAGTTTCTACCAAATCCACTCACCAGGCTTTGGTTGGCGTGAGGCTATAGTAGAAGACATTTGCCTAAGGTGCCATGCAGTGGGACTGAACACAGAATCATGTGATTGGGAAGCAAGCTTCTTACCACACATCCAAGCCTGTGCCTATTATGTGATTTAATCACATTTTCTTTCTTATGGGACATATTTCTTCACTGTTATATATTTCTTTATCACAGCTTTATAACCATTTCATTATGGTTGTATTAAGGCTTTATTGCTTTTTTATATCCTCTTCTATCACAGTTTTATTATCAATTTTATCACTGATTTATATCTGTTATAAAACTGTCATATATCTCTTTCATTAGCACTACCTTATATCCCTGGATCATTGTTATATGTAGCTATTTTATTATAGTTTTATATCCATGTCATCACTGCTGTGCATCCACGTTATCACAGTCTTATATCAACGTTTTTTCACCAGTAATTGTCTTTCTGGTAACCACCACCAGATCCTAACAGACATACAGAAACTGAAAGGACAAGGGCCAATAAAACAACATGTAAAGCTACCATGCTGCAAACATAGTTTAATCCACATATAATCTCTATAGGTCATAGTTGCTGAAACGACTACATAATTGCCAGGGGTGCCTTGCTGAACAGCAACAGAACAAAAACAATTGATCAACACTGTTACAATTACTTCTTCTGTCTGGATTAAAAGAATAGCCTTTTGTTTATTTACAATTACTCTCTAGCTTCATTAGTGATTATTTTCCTGATGACAGAAATAAAACTAATAAAACTAATTAAACTAATTAAACCTTCACCTTTACATATCATGACAACACCTTTCAACTCTCAGTGGATTAAAAGTTCAGTTCTAATGGTATCACAGGTATAGAAGTGTGAAAAAGAAATTTGCTTTGCAGTCACATATCACAAGGACTTAGGTTCAATCTCATTGCATGGTACCTTGGGCAAGTATCATCACTATTGCCACAGGTTGACCAATACCTTGTGAGTGGAATTTATAGACAGAAACTATAGGAAGCCCATCGTGTATGTGTGTGTAGTCAGCCCTTGTCCTGCAATAAAGACCTGATATTTTTTCCCGTAAGCATGTAAATTAACCCCAATTCATTATACTTAATTTATTAAAATTATCTCCTTTTCCTTATGAGATTTGCTAATAATTGCCATTTGGATTTTTCATTTTTGTTTTCCACTCAAAAGGAAAAAAAAAAAAATTAGGAATCTATTGTATACAGAATCGAATATCCCACCTGTTAACTGGATGTGTATGCCAGTGCATGTGATTGCCTTTTGTCTCTGTATATTGGCCTAAGGTGTAAAGATCAGGTGATAAACTATAAAACAAGTACCCTTCAAATGGAAAACTTATGTTCATATTGACTCATTACTCATTTACATAGAAACTCCTTAGGTCCACTCAACATGGTCATTGGAAATGTAGCAAACCAGTGGCTGGCCAGTTAGATAGCTATAACCAATCACACTACTGTTCACTAAATTTTGATATGGGAAAAAAAAAAATGAATAAAATAGACTCTCTCTCTCTCTCTCTCTCTCTCTCCCTCTCTCTGTGATGTAACTATGTATCTTCTCTACAGCAAAACACCTTTTTATCTCTATCATAGTTTAACCTCTCATCACCTGGTACATAGCTGCATCCCTCAATACCATTTCTATTCTCAGCTGAGGGTTCTTTGCAAGTTACTTGGTAACATTGCTGGTGCTGGCACCATGTATAAAAGCACTCAGTACACCTTGTAAAGTGGTTGGCATTAGAAAGGGCATCCAGCCATAGAGACCATGCAAAAGGGGACAGTAGAGAATGGTGCAGTCTTTTGGCTTGCTCATTCCGGTCAAATCGTCCAACCCATGCAAGCATAGAAAATGATGATGATGATGATGACAATGAAGGTCATTTTGAAATTCAGAGCTCTGGATAACAACGACAACTTAGACACAAATAAATAATATTTATGACAAGATGTCAAATATGCAAGAAATCTACAAAGAAGTTTTATGTCAACATTGAATTTGACAATCAATTATAACTGCTATTAGGTTGTTGTTAAAGGTTGGCTCTAGTCTCCAGATGAAAGGAATGCCCCACAAATCAATGCCTTCTAAGTGAATTTGGTTGACAGAAACTAGCATATATATATATATATATATATATATATATATATATATATATATATATATATATATACTTTATTTATCATATATGTATGTATGTCTATAACTATATTTATATATATATATATGTATATAACATATATATGTGTATATATATATATATATGTATATAACAATATATATATATATATATATATATATATATATATGTATATAACAATATATATATATATATATATATATATATATATATATATATATATACACACATACATACATATGTATATATGTATATAACAATCTCTCTCTCTGTATATATAATAAACCAACACCTGTTGTTATCAAGCAGTTGGGGAGGACAACGCACACACACACACATAATGGAGTGGCTTGTTTGTGTTCACGTAACTTAGTAGTTCGGCAAAGGCTACGGATAGATTAAGTACCAGATGCAAAAAAATAAGTAATGGCGTTGAGCTTTTTTCTTTTCTTCGTTTTACTAAAACCTTTCTGTATTTCTCAAGCGTTTGGGAAATACAGAATAAATTAAAATATTTCACGAACGAACGGGGAGAAGTAACTACACAATACGAAAGTAAATGTTTAAATGTCAGAAATAGGAGAAATACAGAAGAAACAATGAACTATCTTACTGAAACATGAGAAACGATGAAAGTTTACGTAAGATGGGAGTTTACAGAAAACTCCATATTAATCTATAAGTTAATATAATAACACAAAAGGGCAGCGAGCTGGCAGAGTGGTTAGCACGCCGAGCGAAATGCTTAGCGGTATTTCGTCAGCCGTTACGTTCTGAGTTCAAATTTCGCTGAGGTCAACTTTGCCTTTCATCCTTTCGGGATCTATTAGATAAGTATCAGTTACGCACTGGGATCGATGTAATCGACTTAATCCCGCTGTCTGTCCTTGTTTATCCCCTGTACGTTTAACCCTCTGTGGGCAATAAATAAATATAACACAGATATCATTAATCGATGGATTGGCAAAATCGTTAGAGTAGCGGATAAAATTACTTTTGATATTTAATGACGTCAGTTTTCATACCTGTCTTCATAAACTGTCAAAATCGATTTTCTCTTTTGGATATTTTGAGTAGATAAAATAAGCAGCAGTCACATAGCAGGGATCGATATAATCGATTATACTTCACCTCAGTCCACAGGATTTGTGTTGTGCCTATGTTAGAAACTCGCCAAGCTTAACTTTGCCTTTTATTCCTTCATGGATCGATGAAAAAAAGTACCAGTTAAATATTGAGGAGGATGGTATCGACTCTTTCCCTCCTCTTAAAATTGCTGGCCTTTTTTCCTAAATAAGAAATCATTATTTGGGTGGCAGCAGAATCGTTAAGTTTTGCAATATTTCTTCCGGCTTATTATTTTTATATCTTTTATTTGTTTCAGCCATGCTGGGGCACTGCCTTTGAATCAACCATTAAAAAATTATATTAAACAACCTCTATGGCTGAGTCAGAAGAAGAAAGGCAGCAAGTAGGTAGAATCGTTAGAACGTCGGACAACTTGCCTAGTGGCATTTCTTCTGGATCTGTACGTTCTGAGTTCGAATACCGCCAAAGTGAACTTTGCCTTTCATTCCTTCGAAAGAATATAGTAAAAGTCAGGTAGTGGAGTCGACTTGTAATCTACCCTCACAACTGCTGGTCTTGAATCCTGTCACGGACTGGTGCTACGATCAGGGGCAATGTTGTGATCTCAGTTACTTATATTCGCCACCACGCGCCTTCACACAAAGGCGCGTGGCATAGTGGTTAGGGTATTCGTCTCACGATGGTAAGGTCGTGAGTTCAATTCGCGATGACGCGTTGTGTCTTTGAGTAAGACCCTTTATTTCATGGTGCTCCAGTTCACTCAGCTGGCAAAAATGAGTAGTACCTGTATTTCAAACGGCTGGCTTTGTCACATTCTGTGTCACGCTGAATCTCCTCGAGAACTACGTTAAGAGTCGCGTGTCTGTGGTGTACTCAGTCACTTGCACATTAATTTTATGAGCGTTGTAACCGACGGAGTGCCAGTAGTTTTAGATATTCGCCACCGTGGAAACCAGTTAACAGATCTCATGAGTCTCTGGGCTCGAGGGAAAAAGCTAGTGGACGAAGGCACGTTTGTTTTTTGAATTTCATAGCCTTCGAGACTGGTGGGAGGAAAAGAAAGGAGATATGCATAAACAGGGGACTTGGACTGAATGCTTACAACAGAGGAAATTCAGATAAGGATATACAAAGTAAGAGACGGAGGTGTTAACTATGGTGACAGATTAAGGATTAATAATATAATTGTTTAAATTAAAATATTTCGTTTTTGTGTATGGTTTGCAAGATTCTTCATGTGAACTCCTGAGTAGAAAAATTTTACCTATACTAAACACATGCACTGGTTCTATTTCACTTCTTTATGATTCATTTGCTAATTGGTTAACTATTTAGCCAATTAACAAATCGATTGTTTGATTAATCATTCTGTCAATCAATCGTTTAGAGTGGCTTGTCAAAGTTCTTTCATGGGCATTTGAGACCATTTTGTAACTGATTAGATTTTAGAGCATTTTATCATTCACATTTCTGTCTGTTGCAATGTGAAAGAAGCACAATTTAAGCAAACCAAAGGAAGAGCAAACATTAAGAAAAAAAAATCGAAGCTTTTTATCTCAGAAGGGCGGTCCAACTAAAGGTTAAGATTAATTTATAAATAAATAAATAAATATAAATACGTGACAAAATAGAGTCCAGATATTGATCTTTCGTGATCACAAATATTCTTTAAAGGAAAATCAGCATTATTAATCTCACATGGTGTGGGATGGGCAGTTTTGAGGCTCATGTCTTTTCAAAGGTTAATTACTCATAAAACAACCAAACAAATAAAAATCGAACCCAAGATCAATAAGTAGTTTGCTGTGATTTTAATATCTATTCTATAATGTTTCCTAAAGTATTTTACCGACAATTAACATAAAATAATTGGATACAGTAAACATCAATACTATACTACATGTCTTAAACACATTTGTACACTCATAAACGCACACATAAGTACATACAAACATACATATTACATGCATACATAATACATACATGTGTATGTGCATACATATTGGTGGAACATTTCCATAAAAAAACCTTACAAAGTGCAAGTATAATAGGCCGGATATAGTTGTTTGGGACAGACAAAGTTATTATCGCCAAAGACTCTGGGGAAAGCTATGGAGTTCATAGAAAATACCAAAGTAATAGGAGAAAAAAATAATAGAAAATTGCATGAACAAAATTTGGAAGAAGTTCTGAACAGATCATGAAGGGATTTCCCTGACTTCGTCAAAGTGATAGAACCAGAAGCTATCAAATAACATAGTTGAGAAGAAGGAAAACAAAACTACAATTTGTGTGGAAGTTGTGGTTAATAAAAGAATCTCTCAGCTGAAGAAGTGCTGGAGTTAATATTGTAATTTTTGGAAAATAATCATGATTAAAGACGGTTTAGCCATGACGATCTCGCCATGACTATCCAAGACACTGTGTTGTCTGTTGTACTGTACGTAATTTGAAATAGATTTAGCTATTATTTCTAGCTTGTCGAATAACTACATAGTGACCCCTTTATTGGCTTCTGTCGAAATACTTAAATTTCTATGTCGTGTAATATCTCTAAAACAGGTAATATTTTCTATTTTCTTTCTATTTATGCTTTTTCTCAAATAATTATATTTTTTTATGATTATCTCCTCTCAATACTATCACAATAGAATTTCTCTAGAGATTTGTTGATCTTATAATTTCATTGTTATCTGACAAACACTAACTGTGGAAGTTCAGCAGTTTTGCTCTTGCAGTAACGCCTTAATAGGAGACGACTATTATTGTTCACTATCCGGAAAGCTTATCCACGCATGCGCAGGGACTAGTTCCGGAAGGAACACAGGAAGAGTCTCATGCGCATGCGTGGTCATCAATATTCAAGTTTCGCGCCCTTATTCACTCTCTTTCTCGGCCGGCCGGCCATGAGCTCAGACGTACAAGCAGCCTGTCTCCAACATTCCAACTCTGGAGACAGCTCTTTCCAACATTCCAACTCTGGAGCTAGACAAATAACCACTCAACATCATTGACAGCGTCTCAGCAACCAAAGGGCGAAGTGCTGCCTATTTCCTCTGTAAATAAATATTGTTGTGTTGATGGTTCAGAATCTGCGTTCCGTTGTTTCTTCTAGAAATTTAATGTACGGAAGCGGTGTACACCTAATGGTGTATAACCACTTTCCTATACTCTAAGAAACTGTTTCTACTCTCTCATTACGACTAGACTCTGTGGTGTTGATTTCTTTTTGTTCACACAACAAGTCTTATAATATTTTGTGTCTACTCCATTGACAAAGACCAACCGTTGAAGGTCAACAGTGTCGCTATAATAAACTATTTCCACTCTCTCATAACGACCTGATTCTGTGACACTGGCTTTGTTTTTGTGCACACGGCAAATCTTATAAATGTACGACGATGTAGATCAGCGATTTCCATGGGATATAATCGGAACTGATGACGAAGACAAAATGTTATAGTTTTGAAAGAATTAATAAAATATAAAACATTCATAAGTATTCCACCGTTTCTTAACTTAATACGCAAATGTTTACACATTCATAAATATGGTATAAAATTAGAAACAGCATAACGGTTTGAACAGATCATTTGTTATGTTAATTCCTTTGACTCCACGCAGAGAACCCGGCACCAACAAACGCTCTCCATCTGTTTTGCTCTTTGCAATAGATTGCAGTTGTCAGCAGGCATAGCCGCCAACCATTGTGCTTCAGCTTCTGTGGTCCTCCTCCATGCTAATTTTGGTTAGCCATGCTTTCGTCTCCCCTGGGGTATCCATCGGAGGGATTGCTTTCAAATACTGAACACAGGTTTCTGTACAATGTGTCCCAATCTCAACCCCATTTCATCCGCTTGGTCTGAGTTCCAATAGGTTGCTGGTTAGTCTGTTTCTACAGGATTTTGTTGGTGAATCTGCTTTGCTATCTCACCCGCGGGGTGTTCAAATGACATTCATTCGCAAACGTTCGACGCTTGTTGATGGAGAACTAAGTAATTCGCTGTTTCACACGTGCACAACAAAACCGTCTTCACGACCTTGTTAAAGATCCTGTGTTTTGTGATTGTTGACAAGGTCTGTAATCTCCAAATGAGTTAAAAGTACTCCTGTTTTTGGAGTGCTCAGTCACTTGCATATTAATTTCATGAGCAGGCTGTTCTGTTGATCGGATCAATGGGAACCCTTGTCGTCGTAACCAACGGATTGACTGCTTTCATATGCTTAGTTTTCTATCAGTAGAAAGTGGTTGGACGTTTGTGAGTTTGCTTATTTTATATTACAAGTACTCTTTTGGCGTGTGATTTACAAGGGAGATTACTTTGGGTTACTTTTTAGTTCACTTTTCAATTTTGCGTTTTTTACAATAAACCAGGAGGCAGTTGCATTTTTACAAGGAACTTGCATTAAATTCACATCATTTCCAAAGAAAAAGAAAGGTGTCACTTTGCCGTGTGATCTACGATTTAAAGGAAAATTACTTTAGGTTACTTGTGTTGGTGCTACATTCCGTGTGATCTACATGAGCAAATTTACTTTGGTGGGTGATCTATGTGCTGATTTTTAATTATTATATGGTTTTCTTGTTATTAGAATAGTAAGAATTTCGAAAAAATACATTTACAATGCTAAGTATGTACAAAATAATTGATAACGACCTTGCTAAGAAACGTGGAAGAGTCGACATTTCGAGCCTACGCTCTTCTAAAGAAAAGAAGGAAAGAAACAAATGGAGAGAGGGGCAAAAGTGGAGAGGAGAATAAATCTGACTGGATTAACGGTTCCACATGTGCAACCATCCTTGCCAACGACCAACAACGCAACGATAGTCTTCAGCAAACACACAGATATGCAAACTCACGATTTAAAAATATGTCGTTGATATTTATTGATTTAAGAAAATTGGTTACGGTAGTAAAAGAGAGTAAACCAACGACGTAAATATACAAATAATCGTTTCTAATATAAATGCAAGGCCACAAATGTCAGAGCCAGGTTTATGTGATTATATCGATCCAGTACTTTATTTTATCGATCCCACTGCAGAATGATAAAGAGCAACATTAACCGCGGTGGGAGAAGTTTGAACTCAGAACGTAATGAAGAGGAATGAACAAAGACTGTTAAGCGTTTTGCGTGACGCTTTAACGTTTGTGAACATTTTGTAATCCGGACAGACGATTCTTTCTGAAGATGTTTGTGGTGTTTATACGTTTTCTTTTATTTGTTTCATGTGGGAGCCATGTGGGAGCACCGCCTTTAGTCGAACAGGACTTATTCTTTGTAACCCTAGTACTTAATGCTCGCTGTTAATGCCTGAGCACATTACATAAAATTGCTATTGGGTTATGTGACGTGGCGTGACCGTTGTTATAACTGGGATGTTGCTAATTGTTCTGTAAGGCGGCAAGCTGGCGGAATCATTAGCACATTGAACACAATGACTAGCGGCATTTCTTCTATATATATATATATATATATATATATATATATAGAGAGAGAGAGAGAGAGAGAGAGTTTTGTTGATAGGGATGATGATGTTGTGGGTGTTATCCAGATACTTCATCGTCAGCAATCGCCATGAGGCGACTATAACAACACGAAGGTTAAAGAGAGGTGTAACACTCTTTATACAAGGCGCAATCAGCTGCGATTAAATCTCTTTCATTTCTTTCCTCCCATCGTTTAGAATGGAAATGACTATTTAGATTAGACCAAACAAGAGTAATGAAAGTTAATTATGAATCAAAAGAGAGAAAGAAGCAGAAGCAAATACGAAGTTTGTACTCTTGCGATTGCTGTCGAGTTCGCAAACAGAATCTGAAGTGCAAGGAATATGTGACACATTTAAACGAGTTTCATTAAAACGTACACAAGAAGTATTGAGAATAATAGAAACTTTGTTAGTTACGAAGCAGGAATTAAAAAAACAAAACAAAAACAAAAGCTTTCTCTCAGTTGATGTGTGTCGAATGAGAACGTAATTTATTCGTTTACAAAACTATCAAATGAAATAAGTTATCAATGCATTTTAAAATATTGCGTGATTGTAAAGATTTTAGATAGCGTGAAAATCAAACATGGTGAAGTATCAGAAATATTTACGAATTAGAATAAGAACTCGCTGTTTCTTTAGATAAGGCATGCCTAATGAATGTACCAGTGAGTCTTTATATGTTTATGCGTGCGTGTGTGTCTTGTGTGTGTATTAATGTTTGTTTTTATGGTCAGTTATAACAAAAACAATTTTACAATAAATTGAAGAATGAGTCAATACTTTTTGTAGAGTACATATTTATCGTTCTTTTACAAGAATTATGCTGACAGTGACTTCGAAGTTTCAACCTGTTTAGCCTTCATTGGATTGTCCGATGAAAGATAAGCAGGCCGAAACTTCGAACAGTATTCTTATAGAGAATAATACGGATATGTGTGTCAGTGTGCGTGTGCGTGTATATATATATACAAATCATTTGTCTTAACATCCCTATTGTATTCCTGTGAAACTTAGACCTGTTATGAAAGGCATTTTAAAATGTTAGAAAAATTCCACCAAAAATGCCTTCGTCATATTTTAAGAATTAAATGGAATTCTTTTACTCCAAACACAGATATCCTTGCATCTGCAGGCATCCCCTCAATTAAAGCCATGATTTTGAGGAACCAATTGAGATGGTGTGGCCATATTGTTCGAATGGCAGATGAACTCATGCCGAAACAGCTGTTTTATGGTGAGCTTGCAGAGGGGAAACGTTATCGGCATAAACCTAAAAAAAGGTTTAAGGATGGCATAAGGACTGCTATGAAGTCAATTGGAATGGCTCCAAAAGATATAGAAGTCCTCGCTTCAGATCGAGTTGGATGGCGAACAAGGGTGTGGAGTGGAGTGAAAGCATTTGAAGAGGCCAGGATAATGCAAGCAGGGCTCAAGAGACATTTAAGGAAAAATGTAAAGACTGAGAAGGTGAATGACAAGGACCTTTTTGTGTGCACAGTCTGTGACAGACCTTGGCTGGCCTCAAATCTCACCTGCGAACCCATGGAAAACAAACCTCATCCAGCTATTCTGATTATATGTCTGTGCACACGTTTGAATGTGGTGTGTGCCAGAGGGTTTGCAAATCCAATGGGGGTCTTAAAAGACATGTTAGGATCCACAATGAGCAGAACTTGCTTGCAGGTATTGGTAGTGCAAATCAGAGGTGCAATCTGTGTGGGTGTTTTTTCAAAACACTGTCTGGTTTAAAAAGCCACATCAGACGCCATGAAAGGGCTAAGGTGTAGGTGCAGGAGGTGGTCAAACTCTGTTTAAGGAGTAGACAACCACCATAAATATATATATATATATATATATATATATATATATATATATATATATGTTGGGTTGAGTCCCACCGTGTGGCACCTCAGGCAGGTGCCTTCTGCTATAGCTTCGGGCCGACCAAAGCCTTGTGAGTAGGTTTGGTAAATGAAAACTGAAAGAAGCCCGACGTGTAGCCGAAATTGCAAAGATAATCTGAAACTCGACTGAGGAAAAAAAACTCCAAATGACACATCCTTGTTTTCTTTGTATCGTCTGTCTAGATGTTTTGCGTTCTTGTCCCAGTTTTGTATTTTCTATATATACATATATACATATATGTTCGTGTGTTTGTCCCCACCATCACCGACGCTGGTGTGTTTATGTCCATGTTCAAACAAAGAGACCGATAGAATAAGTTCAAGGTTTACAAAGAATAAGTTCTGGGGTTGATTTGTTCGACTAAAAGCGGTGCTCCAGCATGGGCGCGGTCAAATGACTGAAACAAATAAAGGAGTAAAAGAGTATATATATATATAATTCCGCCTAATGACGTAATGTGGTAGGTGCGTCCGATAAGTGCTTGATTTTGTTTATCACTAAAAAGTCCGTCTAGAATTGCAACGAAAACAAAAACAAAAGTGGTGTTGTAGTTGTCGAGCAATGAATGGCTATAAGTGGTTCATCATTGAGCAGGTAGATATACGAAGGGATGCTGAAAAGTTCCTGGCTTTGGGTAGAAGAAAATACAGGAAGATCAGTTAATTATGATTTTATACAAAATATTCCCTCTCAAATTCACACTCTCATTGCAGCAGTCCTTCAGTTTTTCTAAGCCCTGTAAAAGGATCTGAAAGGCTGGGCTTCAGAGCAGGTCTTTTGCGATACCCGTAAGGCCAGGAACTTTGTAACACACTCTCGTATATTAGAAAGAAAGAATAAACAAGTATATGGTACCACTTTAGAGCGTGTAATTAATACAAACATAATCGCAAGGTTGTTAGAGTAAATAAGGAGTTGAGAAATAATGCATATACAAGGTGCAATGGGTCTACTGTCGCCATTTTATATTTTTAATTTCGTGCATGCACGTTTGTTTTTGATTTTGTTGACTACATAGTATGGTAGGGTCAGTTGTGCACCGTCTGTGAGAAAATAGCACCATGATACAATTCACTCTGCCAGAAATTTGGAAGCGACATGCTGTACTACTTGCCATTCGCGCCGGAAGTTCCAATACAAACAGATGGTGAGCACACAGAACAACCGTTTGCTTGTCCTGATTCCAAAACATGTACCGAGAGTGATAAAATCAATTATCCAGTCAACATCATGGTGTTTGGAGTGATCACTAATGATGGCGACGTTATGCGTTCATTTATCTTCCCACACGGGCTAAGACTCAACACGGAGACCTACATCAAATGCCTGGAGGAGGTAGTGCTGCCTTAGGTCAAGGGAGTGGCTGCTGGAAGACATTGTGCACTTATTCTATCGGTATCTTTTGGCGAACCGCTATATTATGGGGACGTAAACACACTAAGATAGGTTCTCAAGCGATAGTGGACACACACACACACACACACACACACACACACACACACACATATATATATATATATATACATACGATGGGCCTCTTTCAGCTTCCGTCTACCAAATCCACTCAGAAGGCTTTGGTCAGCCCGAGGCTATAGTGGAAGATACTTGCCCAAAGTGCAACGCAGGAGCACTGAACCCGGAACCATGCCATGTGGCTGGGAAGCAAACTTCTTACCACACAGCCACTTTCTGCACCTGACATTTTTCAAATACAATTCTTCATAAAATTTAATCATGAAAATATACTGAGATTTTTTAAAAAACTGAACGAAAGGGTTCTACAGGAAAAAAAAAAAAAAGAAAATTTGGTTGAGATCCACTGATCTACAGCATACACAGAGTATCGAGATCAATATCGAGCCCCTCTATCCATGCCCACCCCGACAACTACCCAGTGTGCCCATTCTTTAAGACGGCATCCATAAAATATTAGAATGAGTACTGCGACTTTTTGGAAATCGTATAAAAGGTTAGATGGAGGGGCGTGGCTTAGTGGTTAGGGTGTCAGCATCATGATCGTAAGAGTGTGGTTTCGATTCCTGGACCGAGCGACGCGTTGTGTTCTTGAGTAATACACTTCATTTCACGTTGCTCCAGTCCACTCAGCTGGCAAAAAATGAGTAACGCTGCGATGGACTGGCATCCCATCTAGCTGGGGAACATATACGCCATTGAAACCGGGAAACCGGGCCCATGAGCCTGGCTAGGGTTTAAAAGGGCGCATTTATTTTATTTTTTATAAAAGGTAAGGCGACGAAAAGAATTTAGAATCCACATTTACAACTGGTCTTCTTAGCTGTGTATACAGGCATAAGCAACAGTTAGCTGTCTGCAGTCTCATATCAACAGAAACAACAGCCTTCTACACTCACTTTTCGGATCTTTTTTAAAACGGGGGCCACATTTTTCAAGTTTGAAACTCTTTCGGTACCAAAAACACTACGTAAAACATTAATGAAAAATGTGGCCCCCGTTTTAAGAAAGATCACAGTTTTCTAATACATGATCATGGTATATTTTTATGGATATCATTTAAGAAGGTTGGTGTGTGTGTGTGTGTGGAGGGGAACTTTGCCATCTTGGTTATGCATACCAGTAGCCCCCTTTGAGTTTCTCTCTCTATTTTTTTTTTGTGTGTGATGAGAAAACGTGTCGGGATGGCCAAAGCTGAAACGCCTTTGATTATACGTCTGTTTGCTTGAATTGGATTCCCTTGTGGGAAAATGTGGGAGTGCCAAAGAACTATTAATTCCACAACCACCACCACTCCTCCTCCTCCTCCTACTACTACTACTTCCGTAACTACACGTGCCAACGTGAGAATTAAGCCGTTTGACCTGCTTTATTTGACAGTAATTAAATCTACATTAAATAATCTTCTACCGTGTTACGAAGAGGATATTGAATAACTTAGTCTTAGATGTACTATGTAAAAAACATTTAAAAAAAACGTGATGGTCACGGCTGGAATGCTTTAGCTCACAGGTCTGTTACTGAGGACCAGTTTCCTGAACGCACTTTTGCTTAAAAGTGACAAGTTTCTTTGACTACAAACTTAGAAATATAACAGACCGAAAGACAGGCAAAAAGATAGATAGATAGATAGATAGATGGGTGTCTAGACAGATACATAAAAGAGAAAGATAGAGAGAAAGAGAAAGAGAAGAGAGAGAAATTAGAAGAGATACATATATATATATATTTATGTGCATGTACGCGCGCGCGTATATAAAATTTGCAAACTCACCTAAATTGAAGATCCAAAACTCATCTTTCAGTTTTTAATACCAATTAATATTTGTAAACAACCGATAAATTAAATCTTTTCCAAAATAATTCTTCCCCTTAGTGTTGGTTAGTTTATGAGATATTTATGTAAACACGAGATAAAAATCACAATTGTTTAGAAGCGATATAAATAAAACACATAAAGACGGCGCTAATTATGGTAAATTCCTTGCTTCCACGTACAACACACAGAACAGCGATTAAAGAATTATAAGATTTGAGAAATTCGTCTCTATCTTTCTTTATCTTTTCTTTCTTTTTCAACTGTCCCCTTCGAGTTGATTCGTTTATCTTATTACTGGGGTACTTGTTTTTAACCGCTAGAGACTTCTTATAATAGTAGTAATAGCATTTAATATGGTCAGAGTCGGAAGTGGTAGTAATAGCAGCAGTAGTAGTAGTAGTAATAGCAGCAGTAGTAGTAGTAGTGTTTGTTTTTGTTGTTACTGTATATGTTAGTTTTTAAAGTTTGGTGCAATTATTCCTTTTGTGTTCGGCTATATGTCATATCTTTCTTTACTTCCTTCTTTTAGTTTGGAGTGATAAGTAATATCATAATTAGAAATGTTACATAATTTAAATACAAATCAACTATAAGCACTCACACTGTAAACACTTCCCAACTACAGAAAGCTTTTCTTATTTAAATCTGAAGTGCAGAAGTTGAAGTATCAGCGATGAGGCATACACTTCTATATACTTTAGATATATATACAAGTCTATTCATATATACGTATTTGTGACTAAAATAAATTTCTAAAAATCAATATTGATGACGAAATCGTGTACGGAATGTAACATTGAGATACAGATTAAATATGCGACGGCAAAAGTTTGCATACTAAAACAACGTTTGTCGATATATTGCCGCTAATAAATTTGTAAATTGTTGTTTAATTATTCGGGATATGAATACCGGTAAAAGTTTTGTTGTTTCTCGTTAGCAACAGGAAAGCTGATTATAGTTGCAAACGAATGGATACGTGGCAAATGTTAGAGATATAAAAAAACAAACAAAAAGCGAAAGTATTGTCCTGTGCAGTCGCTTTGACTGCTAGCAGTAATAAGTAGGCAGGGGATAGCTAGTGTATGGAGGCCTGAACGAATCATAATACGTGAGTTTTAGATGCAGGTTTACAAGGGTCCCTTTGTGAAAGTTCTGATATTCCTCGCATACTTTTATGTAATACCATTTCGTATGGAGTCTCGTACGAAAGATAAACAGCAACGTTTTATAAACTACGCTTATGTATTTCATTTGCAAGATTCTTGATGTGAAATCATGCGTTGAAACAGATATCGTTATGCTTCGAGATTTTTCTTTTTTCTTTCCTTCTTTTTTATTTGCTTCAGCCACTTGACTGCGGCCATACTGGAGCACCGCCTTTAGTCGAACAGGACTTATTCTTTGTAAGCCTAGTACTTATTCTATCGGTCTCTTAAGCCGAAAACACACCAACATCAGTCGTCAAGCGATAGTGGGAGAGAAACACAGACAAACATATACATACATGTATACATACTTGTAATTCAACATTGCCATCTGCCGGGGCTGAAGAAATCCCAACTGACATAATTAGTGCTTTTTTAGCCATCTACACGAGTTAATTTATCAGGACATATAACGCAGTCCTAGGCGTCATAAACACATCCAAGTTAGGTTGAATGTGCTTATATATATATATATAAATGTGTGTGTGTGTGTGTGTGTGTGAGAATGGACTTAGAATCATATGGTTGGGAAACAAGCTTCTTACCATACAGTCATTCCAGCACCTTCAAGACATTTTCTAAGCATTACCCACTATTCTTGTCTCCAAGGTTGTATTTTGTTCGACTATTCGTCCTCCTCCACCGTCCTAAATCATACGGTGTGTTGTTTCGCTTGTTTTGTTTTGTTTGCTCTTGTCCCTAATTCTCCGCGACGAAAAATTTTTTTTAGCAGGCACCGCCAATTGGAAAGTACTCAATCTTATCGTTAAAGGTGTGAAACTGAATATCATCAATTGGTCGATAACTGATGAAAAATTACGGATCTTCTGTTTGTCACCCCTTCGTTTTTACATCCAGTATACATTACATCGTTTGTTTATACATTTTTCATATATATATATATATATATATATATATATATATATATATATATATATATATATATAATAATACAAAGAATATATATACATGTATACACACATATATGTACATACTTACATCTACATGTGTATATACATGCATATCAGGGTACAGGACGTTAGAACAATAAACTACAGACAACGGAACGAACACATAGGAAAACGGAAAGCCCCTTGGAATATCCCTTCATCAGCTGTCTCTATTCTATCTAGACGTTTCGAAGACCAGACAGGACGTACTCTAGAATAGTCTCTTCCTGAGTAGTGGATCAACCAACTACACAGAGGATTCCAAGGTGGCAAACACAAACCAAGACAGGAAAAAATGGACAGTGAAAACAACATTCAAAAGCCGTACGGCCAAACGCAAATCTGAGGTAGAACGCTAGTAGTTCGTCTTGCCTTCACAGCGGCTGGAGTGAAAAGAAAGCTGACCACAGGTCACACGAGAGCAGAGAGGATGGTGGAGGGAGGAAATGGAACAAGGAGGAAGGGACAGAAGCAGTGAAGTAGAGGCCAGGACAGAAGGGTAGATAGGAAGATAGAGGAAGACAGATAGATAAATAGATAGAGAGGATGGTGGAGGGAGGAAGTGGAACAAGGAGGAAGGGACAGAAGGGTATAGCAGTGAAGTAGAGGCCAGGACAGAGGTATAGATAGAAAGATGGAGGAAGACAGATAGATAAATAGATAGAAAGATAGATAGATAGATAGATAGACAGATAGATAGATAGATAGATAGTAAGATAGTCACGTCAGAATAATAGTAGACTTACTTGTAAAATAGGACGTGTGCGTTCAATAATGTAATAATACAAATAATATATATACATGTATACACACATATATGTACATACTTACATCTACATGTGTATATACATGCATATCAGGGTACAGGACGTTAGAACAATAAACTACAGACAACGGAACGAACACATAGGAAAACGGAAAGCCCCTTGGAATATCCCTTCATCAGCTGTCTCTATTCTATCTAGACGTTTCGAAGACCAGACAGGACGTACTCTAGAATAGTCTCTTCCTGAGTAGTGGATCAACCAACTACACAGAGGATTCCAAGGTGGCAAACACAAACCAAGACAGGAAAAAATGGACAGTGAAAACAACATTCAAAAGCCGTACGGCCAAACGCAAATCTGAGGTAGAACGCTAGTAGTTCGTCTTGCCTTCACAGCGGCTGGAGTGAAAAGAAAGCTGACCACAGGTCACACGAGAGCAGAGAGGATGGTGGAGGGAGGAAATGGAACAAGGAGGAAGGGACAGAAGCAGTGAAGTAGAGGCCAGGACAGAAGGGTAGATAGGAAGATAGAGGAAGACAGATAGATAAATAGATAGAGAGGATGGTGGAGGGAGGAAGTGGAACAAGGAGGAAGGGACAGAAGGGTATAGCAGTGAAGTAGAGGCCAGGACAGAGGTATAGATAGAAAGATGGAGGAAGACAGATAGATAAATAGATAGAAAGATAGATAGATAGATAGATAGACAGATAGATAGATAGATAGATAGTAAGATAGTCACGTCAGAATAATAGTAGACTTACTTGTAAAATAGGACGTGTGCGTTCAATAATGTAATAATACAAAGAATATATATACATGTATACACACATATATGTACATACTTACATCTACATGTGTATATACATGCATATCAGGGTACAGGACGTTAGAACAATAAACTACAGACAACGGAACGAACACATAGGAAAACGGAAAGCCCCTTGGAATATCCCTTCATCAGCTGTCTCTATTCTATCTAGACGTTTCGAAGACCAGACAGGACGTACTCTAGAATAGTCTCTTCCTGAGTAGTGGATCAACCAACTACACAGAGGATTCCAAGGTGGCAAACACAAACCAAGACAGGAAAAAATGGACAGTGAAAACAACATTCAAAAGCCGTACGGCCAAACGCAAATCTGAGGTAGAACGCTAGTAGTTCGTCTTGCCTTCACAGCGGCTGGAGTGAAAAGAAAGCTGACCACAGGTCACACGAGAGCAGAGAGGATGGTGGAGGGAGGAAATGGAACAAGGAGGAAGGGACAGAAGCAGTGAAGTAGAGGCCAGGACAGAAGGGTAGATAGGAAGATAGAGGAAGACAGATAGATAAATAGATAGAGAGGATGGTGGAGGGAGGAAGTGGAACAAGGAGGAAGGGACAGAAGGGTATAGCAGTGAAGTAGAGGCCAGGACAGAGGTATAGATAGAAAGATGGAGGAAGACAGATAGATAAATAGATAGAAAGATAGATAGATAGATAGATAGACAGATAGATAGATAGATAGATAGTAAGATAGTCACGTCAGAATAATAGTAGACTTACTTGTAAAATAGGACGTGTGCGTTCAATAATGTAATAATACAAAGAATATATATACATGTATACACACATATATGTACATACTTACATCTACATGTGTATATACATGCATATCAGGGTACAGGACGTTAGAACAATAAACTACAGACAACGGAACGAACACATAGGAAAACGGAAAGCCCCTTGGAATATCCCTTCATCAGCTGTCTCTATTCTATCTAGACGTTTCGAAGACCAGACAGGACGTACTCTAGAATAGTCTCTTCCTGAGTAGTGGATCAACCAACTACACAGAGGATTCCAAGGTGGCAAACACAAACCAAGACAGGAAAAAATGGACAGTGAAAACAACATTCAAAAGCCGTACGGCCAAACGCAAATCTGAGGTAGAACGCTAGTAGTTCGTCTTGCCTTCACAGCGGCTGGAGTGAAAAGAAAGCTGACCACAGGTCACACGAGAGCAGAGAGGATGGTGGAGGGAGGAAATGGAACAAGGAGGAAGGGACAGAAGCAGTGGAGTAGAGGCCAGGACAGAAGGGTAGATAGGAAGATAGAGGAAGACAGATAGATAAATAGATAGAGAGGATGGTGGAGGGAGGAAGTGGAACAAGGAGGAAGGGACAGAAGGGTATAGCAGTGAAGTAGAGGCCAGGACAGAGGTATAGATAGAAAGATGGAGGAAGACAGATAGATAAATAGATAGAAAGATAGATAGATAGATAGATAGACAGATAGATAGATAGATAGATAGTAAGATAGTCACGTCAGAATAATAGTAGACTTACTTGTAAAATAGGACGTGTGCGTTCAATAATGTAATAATACAAAGAATATATATACATGTATACACACATATATGTACATACTTACATCTACATGTGTATATACATGCATATCAGGGTACAGGACGTTAGAACAATAAACTACAGACAACGGAACGAACACATAGGAAAACGGAAAGCCCCTTGGAATATCCCTTCATCAGCTGTCTCTATTCTATCTAGACGTTTCGAAGACCAGACAGGACGTACTCTAGAATAGTCTCTTCCTGAGTAGTGGATCAACCAACTACACAGAGGATTCCAAGGTGGCAAACACAAACCAAGACAGGAAAAAATGGACAGTGAAAACAACATTCAAAAGCCGTACGGCCAAACGCAAATCTGAGGTAGAACGCTAGTAGTTCGTCTTGCCTTCACAGCGGCTGGAGTGAAAAGAAAGCTGACCACAGGTCACACGAGAGCAGAGAGGATGGTGGAGGGAGGAAATGGAACAAGGAGGAAGGGACAGAAGCAGTGAAGTAGAGGCCAGGACAGAAGGGTAGATAGGAAGATAGAGGAAGACAGATAGATAAATAGATAGAGAGGATGGTGGAGGGAGGAAGTGGAACAAGGAGGAAGGGACAGAAGGGTATAGCAGTGAAGTAGAGGCCAGGACAGAGGTATAGATAGAAAGATGGAGGAAGACAGATAGATAAATAGATAGAAAGATAGATAGATAGATAGATAGACAGATAGATAGATAGATAGATAGTAAGATAGTCACGTCAGAATAATAGTAGACTTACTTGTAAAATAGGACGTGTGCGTTCAATAATGTAATAATACAAAGAATATATATACATGTATACACACATATATGTACATACTTACATCTACATGTGTATATACATGCATATCAGGGTACAGGACGTTAGAACAATAAACTACAGACAACGGAACGAACACATAGGAAAACGGAAAGCCCCTTGGAATATCCCTTCATCAGCTGTCTCTATTCTATCTAGACGTTTCGAAGACCAGACAGGACGTACTCTAGAATAGTCTCTTCCTGAGTAGTGGATCAACCAACTACACAGAGGATTCCAAGGTGGCAAACACAAACCAAGACAGGAAAAAATGGACAGTGAAAACAACATTCAAAAGCCGTACGGCCAAACGCAAATCTGAGGTAGAACGCTAGTAGTTCGTCTTGCCTTCACAGCGGCTGGAGTGAAAAGAAAGCTGACCACAGGTCACACGAGAGCAGAGAGGATGGTGGAGGGAGGAAATGGAACAAGGAGGAAGGGACAGAAGCAGTGAAGTAGAGGCCAGGACAGAAGGGTAGATAGGAAGATAGAGGAAGACAGATAGATAAATAGATAGAGAGGATGGTGGAGGGAGGAAGTGGAACAAGGAGGAAGGGACAGAAGGGTATAGCAGTGAAGTAGAGGCCAGGACAGAGGTATAGATAGAAAGATGGAGGAAGACAGATAGATAAATAGATAGAAAGATAGATAGATAGATAGATAGACAGATAGATAGATAGATAGATAGTAAGATAGTCACGTCAGAATAATAGTAGACTTACTTGTAAAATAGGACGTGTGCGTTCAATAATGTAATAATACAAAGAATATATATACATGTATACACACATATATGTACATACTTACATCTACATGTGTATATACATGCATATCAGGGTACAGGACGTTAGAACAATAAACTACAGACAACGGAACGAACACATAGGAAAACGGAAAGCCCCTTGGAATATCCCTTCATCAGCTGTCTCTATTCTATCTAGACGTTTCGAAGACCAGACAGGACGTACTCTAGAATAGTCTCTTCCTGAGTAGTGGATCAACCAACTACACAGAGGATTCCAAGGTGGCAAACACAAACCAAGACAGGAAAAAATGGACAGTGAAAACAACATTCAAAAGCCGTACGGCCAAACGCAAATCTGAGGTAGAACGCTAGTAGTTCGTCTTGCCTTCACAGCGGCTGGAGTGAAAAGAAAGCTGACCACAGGTCACACGAGAGCAGAGAGGATGGTGGAGGGAGGAAATGGAACAAGGAGGAAGGGACAGAAGCAGTGAAGTAGAGGCCAGGACAGAAGGGTAGATAGGAAGATAGAGGAAGACAGGTATTATTACATTATTGAACGCACACGTCCTATTTTACAAGTAAGTCTACTATTATTCTGACGTGACTATCTTACTATCTATCTATCTATCTATCTGTCTATCTATCTATCTATCTATCTTTCTATCTATTTATCTATCTGTCTTCCTCCATCTTTCTATCTATACCTCTGTCCTGGCCTCTACTTCACTGCTATACCCTTCTGTCCCTTCCTCCTTGTTCCACTTCCTCCCTCCACCATCCTCTCTATCTATTTATCTATCTGTCTTCCTCTATCTTCCTATCTACCCTTCTGTCCTGGCCTCTACTTCACTGCTTCTGTCCCTTCCTCCTTGTTCCATTTCCTCCCTCCACCATCCTCTCTGCTCTCGTGTGACCTGTGGTCAGCTTTCTTTTCACTCCAGCCGCTGTGAAGGCAAGACGAACTACTAGCGTTCTACCTCAGATTTGCGTTTGGCCGTACGGCTTTTGAATGTTGTTTTCACTGTCCATTTTTTCCTGTCTTGGTTTGTGTTTGCCACCTTGGAATCCTCTGTGTAGTTGGTTGATCCACTACTCAGGAAGAGACTATTCTAGAGTACGTCCTGTCTGGTCTTCGAAACGTCTAGATAGAATAGAGACAGCTGATGAAGGGATATTCCAAGGGGCTTTCCGTTTTCCTATGTGTTCGTTCCGTTGTCTGTAGTTTATTGTTCTAACGTCCTGTACCCTGATATGCATGTATATACACATGTAGATGTAAGTATGTACATATATGTGTGTATACATGTATATATATTCTTTGTATTATTACATTATTGAACGCACACGTCCTATTTTACAAGTAAGTCTACTATTATTCTGACGTGACTATCTTACTATCTATCTATCTATCTATCTGTCTATCTATCTATCTATCTATCTTTCTATCTATTTATCTATCTGTCTTCCTCCATCTTTCTATCTATACCTCTGTCCTGGCCTCTACTTCACTGCTATACCCTTCTGTCCCTTCCTCCTTGTTCCACTTCCTCCCTCCACCATCCTCTCTATCTATTTATCTATCTGTCTTCCTCTATCTTCCTATCTACCCTTCTGTCCTGGCCTCTACTTCACTGCTTCTGTCCCTTCCTCCTTGTTCCATTTCCTCCCTCCACCATCCTCTCTGCTCTCGTGTGACCTGTGGTCAGCTTTCTTTTCACTCCAGCCGCTGTGAAGGCAAGACGAACTACTAGCGTTCTACCTCAGATTTGCGTTTGGCCGTACGGCTTTTGAATGTTGTTTTCACTGTCCATTTTTTCCTGTCTTGGTTTGTGTTTGCCACCTTGGAATCCTCTGTGTAGTTGGTTGATCCACTACTCAGGAAGAGACTATTCTAGAGTACGTCCTGTCTGGTCTTCGAAACGTCTAGATAGAATAGAGACAGCTGATGAAGGGATATTCCAAGGGGCTTTCCGTTTTCCTATGTGTTCGTTCCGTTGTCTGTAGTTTATTGTTCTAACGTCCTGTACCCTGATATGCATGTATATACACATGTAGATGTAAGTATGTACATATATGTGTGTATACATGTATATATATTCTTTGTATTATTACATTATTGAACGCACACGTCCTATTTTACAAGTAAGTCTACTATATATATATATATATATATATATATATGTATATATATATTACATACATACATACATACATACATACATATATAATATATATATATATATATATATATATATATATATATATATATATATATATATATATATATATATATATATATATATATATATATATATATATATATATATATATATATACATACTTACATACATATATATATACACATACACACACACACACACATATATATATATATATACATAAATATATATACAAAATGGAACAAGAACGCAAAACATCCAGATAGACGATATAAGAAAACAAGGACAGGTCATTCGGATTTTTCTTTCATCAGTCGAGTTCCAGATTATCTTTGCAATTTCGGCTGGTTATACTCGAGATTGCTCCAATCTGGCCAGCCCCAAGGAAAAAAATAAGCTAAGACACCTGTTGTTATGTCCTGTTATTATTTTTATTGTATTTGTTTAACATTGTTCGTTTGTTTCCGTCCTTGTTTTTGTATACAATCTCTTATATGTAAGTACACACACACACACACACACACACACACACACACACACACACACATATATATATATTAAGTCGATAGCCAGCTGGAGGAGATGTCCTCCTGGGGCTAAAAGCAACAGTAACATCCACCCCTCGGGGTCAGCCACATTTAAGTGGCAAATATACTTCACTTTATATATATATATATATATATATATATATATATATATATATATATATATATATATATATACATACATATATGTGTGTGTATGCATTATGTGTGTGCGCTGTGGATTGTGTGTGTGTGTTTGTGTGTGTGCATGTGTAATTGTAAAATTAAAATTTTCCAAATTTATATTTCATTTATCTTTTTTTGGTCGATGCTGTCAAGTTTTTATTGTCAAAGGGAACCACTAAGTCGCAACAGATGTTCTCATTATATCTTCTCTCATGATCGATAATTGTAATTGATTGAAAATTGACAGAATCAATAAACAATCTGATTAATTAGATATCCTAGAAGAGAATATGACCTGAACAACAAAATTTGAATAAATAAAAAAGAACAACAGTGCTGCTCTATTTAAACAATATTCTATCTGAAGAAGATGGTGAGCTGGTAGAGATCGTTAGCGCGCAGGGCGAAATGCTCAGTGGTATTTCGTCTGTGTTTACGTTCTGAGTTCAAATTCCGCCGAGGTCGGCTTTGCCTTTCATCCTTTCGGAGACGATAAATTAAGTACCAGTGAGACAAACGTAAGCTTATTCTTCCTCATAAAAAAGAAAAAAAAAAAAAAATCTACCACTTATTCCCGACTCACAATATCCTAATAAAAGCAATAAAAAAAATCGACCTTAATACATAAATATAGATACGCTGATATTTTTTTCATATTAAGGAATATGCTATTCCTTCTTATTATGAAATAATCTCCACTTTACATATTTATATAGTTAATAATTAATGATTACAAACCTATTATACTACTTCATACCATATAACCAAATACATGCTCCCACATATTCTACTACTTTTAGTTCATTATATTATAGTTTATTTTGTCCTCTTCTCACTCTCGTTCAGCTTTCCTTTTCTCACATCTTAACCAAACAATCCTAAGTATTAAACTCCCATAACATAACCTTAAGACATTAACTTTGCTGATAATAAATATTTAATAAAAATATGTATGTTTGACAAAGAGTCTCTCTCTCTCTCTCTCTCTCTCTCTCTCTCTCTCTCTCTCTCTCTCTCCCTCTCTCTCTCTCTCTCTCTCTCTCTACATATATATATATATATATATAAAAATATATATATATATATATATATATATAAGTATAGCTATGTAATATGTGTTGATATACGCTTGTATGTGCGGGTATATATGTATATATTTGTACATGTGTTTGTATATGTACATATATATGTATATATAGGTATTTTTATATGTGTATGTGCATGTAAGTATATATATGTATGCATGTGCCAATGTGTAAACACATTAATTTGAATATATACATTTCATATATTCATAACTGACTCACTGTTGATAAGAAAGGCTTAAATGATATACACCTTAACGGTCAATTTTTTCAGACCTTTATCTATACTTGGTTATAAATGTGACACATAATAATGTGAACGCTACTGATCTATAATTTTCCTGAATTGTATCTTTTACCAAAGCAATGGAGATAATTCTTCTATAGCGGTTGACTAATAATTTTTACGATCTAACTTATCCTTCATTTATTTTATTGTCGAATTCCTCTCTTGTATATTTAAGTATTCCTTTCTTTTATTTACATTTTATCAGTACAAATTGTAAAGCTGAGTTTGTGTGTGTGTGTGTGTGTGTTGCATCTATAGAAATCCACACCTTACAAGATAGCAATCTGGGAGTCGCACCAATGGATTCCTCATGGTGGAAAATGCCCGAAATCGACCATTTATTATTATTCTTTTCTTCCTAAGACGTGAAGTTTTGCATTAAAAATAATTTTAAACAATAACTTCTAACAATTTTCAAGTCGGAGCATTTGCAAACATGAATTAAGTCCCCTTCTATTGACGGCATACTATAGCCTCAGGCTGACCAAAATCTTGTGAGTGGATTTCGTATTCGGAAACAGAAAGAAGACTGTCGTATATATGTGTATATTTGTGTATGTGTGTGCTTGTGTCTTGTGTTTGTACCCCCACCATTGCTTGACAACTGATGTTGCTGTGTTTACATTCCTGTAACGTAGCTGTTTGGTAAAAGATACTGACAGAATGAATACTAGGCTAACAAAGAATAAATCCTGTGGTTGATTTCTCCGACCAACGGCGGTGCTCCACCATGGCCGCAGTCACATGACTGAAACAACTAAAGCAATAAAAATCTATGCCATTTCAATCCCGAGCAAGGCCGGGTATCTCTGCTAGTACTATATATGTTTTACATACATTTATATTTTTCTTTAATTTCTTTTTATTATTGATTAAAAAAAATCTTTCTTACCTTCTTTATTTACCCTTATGTTTGTATTGTTTTTATTTATTTTGTTTACTTTATTGCATCTTGACTAATAGCTCACTAGCTAGACACATTGACATTATATATAGGATCTAACTTTTTTTAATTTATTACTATTTTGTATGCATCCTTTCTAGAAATATGTTAACCTTTGTTCTATAAGCTCTTAAAACACCGAAGAGGTTCTGTCCCACAAAGCAGAAGATGATACCAATTCTTAGCATAAAACCAGAGGTTTAGAATTAAGTCTCACATAGGGATATGAACCGAAACATATATGTAGGTTTTTCGCATCTGCCATTTCTCTTTGGGCTTTACAGCTTATAATTTATTTGTATTGTTATTATATAAAAAGATATTCAACATCTTTATGTCATACAAATACATTATTCACACTTCCATTTTTCTCCATTTTCTTTTTTTCAACACACATACACACACTCACACACACACGAACATATATATATATATATATATATATATATATATATATATATATATATATAGACATGCGTACATATATACATACACATTCATATTATATTATTATATACTTTGCAAATATATCAAAGTTTTGATGAATTTAGGAACGTGAAACAAGCCTTTCAAGGATAAGGTGATGTGAAAATACGTTTTGATTGCAATACAAATAAATTATCAGCCCTTGTATTCAATTAGACATTTTCTTATAACAGAAAAAGAGAAAAAGAAGAACACACAAAATTTTCTTCCAGCCATGATATTCATTTATTAAATTTTCTGTGCGATGACACTTTAAAAAATTAAACAGATTTATGATTTACGAAAGGAAGTTAACTAAAAATTTACATGAAGAAAAGGAAGTGTTTAATAACATTTTATGTAATTAAATCATTAATAAGGCTATCAAACACTGCGTCAGTGGTATATATATAAACTATATTAACAACAGAATTATTTATTACAAGGTAAAATTAGTAATCCATATAAGTGATTGAATTATTCAGACAGGATCGAGCTATTTGTTGCATTACATTCTTGGACAATTACAGAATGAGAATGAATTCGGATTTATCTCAGCACACTAAGTGTTCGTGAGGCCACCACCAATGGCGAATACAGCACTCGCTTTTCCACCAAGGGATGAGTTGTCCTGCACAACATGCTTTATACCAAGCGTTGTATGGTGCATTATTACAACAGGCATTGTCACTATTAGTTTTTTGGTGAACTATATTGTTGCAACAGAATTGCGTATGTGGATCATAGATTTGATTACCACAAATGTACCATGGAGCGAAAGACTGTACTGCTGTAAAAGAAGAAAATAATCGAAATGAGCACAGCTAAGTGTATTATACACAAATACATATACATTTAGAAAATAAAATCCATTCAATTAACAAGTATTTATAACATTAAAAAACTATATAACATATATTTAAATCATATGAAAAATTCTCTTAGAACAGTTAATTCACACACACCTGAACGTCCGAAAATGTATGCAGGTCAGATGTAAGCATTTTTTGCAATCTTCAGCAATTCATTCGAATATGTTATCAGGTAAACCTTATAGCACATATGTTTAAAAAGGAAAATGCGCTTGGCCAAATATCCACACATACGATCTCTATTAATTCCCATCTTTTTAGAAAAAAAGAAATTTGAAATCTACTCTCATATATTGTGTATATAGAAAGAAAGTAAATTTTTTCTCAAACCTGTATCCACATATGCACATCCATCCATCCATCCATCCATCCATCCATCCATCCAGCCATTCATCCATCCATCCAGCCATTCATCCATCCATCCATTCATTCATCCATCCATCCATCCATCCATATGTACACACATTCATACATGCATACGTATGTATGGATATGCACATATATATATGTATATATATATATATATATATATATATATATATATATATATATATATATGTATGTGTGTGTGTGTGTGTGTGTGTGTGCTTATGTGCGTGCGTGTGTGCGCGCGCGTGTATATATTTATATATATATATACACACACACACATAGATAGATAGATAGATAGAGATATATATGTGTGTGTGTATTTATGTGCGTGTGTGTGTGTGTGTGTGTGTGCGTGTGTGCATGAATATAAGCGTATTCGGGCGAATTGAACAGTTTGCATGAACAGAAAAGAAAACATAATCTCTCATCCATGAATTAAAGTATTAAAAAAAAAGAAGAAAACTAGAGTATGACTGGCAAATAAAATTGACTGAATGTAACCACCCTCATCTTCCACCACTGCTTCGAGACGGTTCCGGAATATATTGCATGCATTCATCACTGTTTTCCTGGAAAAAATGTTAGGCGTTCCTTAATCTTGACCACCACCACGCCTTTTGCGATGCAGGCAGAGTTAATATGTCTTCCTTAACTGCACACCACACATGATAATCCATGGGATGACAATCTGGGGAAGGAGGAATTCAGAAATCGGGGCTGGTAAAGTCATAGATATTCTCCGAGAATTATTCTGCTTCATGTATATGTATATATACATGTATACGTATATATATATATATATATATATATATATATATATATATATATATATATATATATATATATATATATATA
Source organism: Octopus bimaculoides (assembly GCF_046866305.1). Taxonomy (NCBI): domain Eukaryota; kingdom Metazoa; phylum Mollusca; class Cephalopoda; order Octopoda; family Octopodidae; genus Octopus; species Octopus bimaculoides. Next base: position 32,240,824 of record NC_142935.1, read on the forward strand.
TATATATATATAGATAACAATTTATCTAGATGATAAATAACCACCTAAGGGATATCAAATATCCGAAGAATTTACTGGGTTTTTTTTTGCCTATAACAATCGTGGCACTCCGTCGCTTACGACGACGATGTTTCCAGATGATCCGATCAACGGAACAGCCTGCTCGTGAAATTAACGTGCAAGTGACTGAGTACTCCACAGACACGTGAACCCTTAACGTAATTCTCGGGGAGATTCAGCGTGACACAGAATGTGACAAGGCTGGATCTTTGAAATACAGGTACAAGAGAAACAGGAAGAATGTGTGAGAGAGAGAGTTTTGCAAAAGAGTACAGCGGGATTCGTCACCACTCTGCCGGAGCCTCGGGGAGCTTTAGGTGTTTTCGTTCAAGATACACTCGCAACGCCCGGTGTGGGAATCGAAACTACGATCCTACGACCGCGAGGTCGCTGCGCTAACCACTGGGTCATTGCACCTCCACACCTATATCAATAACAATGTTATGAACTAACGCTCTTAACAAATAGGTAAATAAATAAAATAAAGACACAGTTTATCAATATATAAATATAAATTAGAAATGGAAACCAAAACAGTTATTGATATGTACATTTGAAATGAATGCATTCAGAATTCCACATCTCTAGTATCAAGCCTCTAACCGTCAACTTTGCTAGTTTTCAGAGCATCAAACACAGAAAGGTCCAAAGCAGAATCAAATTAACTAAATATCTCATGTAATCGTATTTTACGCTTCACTGACTGTTAAATTATTAGACGGGCAGATATGTCGGTGCAAGGGTAAACTCGATGAAATCTAGCTCACTTCTTGATCTGAAGTTTATATTATGTATCAGAAATATAAGAAGACAAAGTTGAATTCGGTGAGAATTGATCACAAATTAATGGACTGAAAGTTAGTAGTCATATTGTGAGACTTTTACCGACCGACTCAAACAAAATAATAATTTCATAAAATACGCACAAGATTTCATACGTTAAGGAAAGGAATAAGTCTTGACTTGGCTGTATATCATCGACCCACTGATGAGTGAAAATTAACATCGACCTTAGCCCCAATCAAATGAGGAACATAAAGAAAGCCTTCACTAACTACCACAATGCTATGAACATTTTCTCTGTCCAAGTCGTGACTACAACACAAGAGCAATAAATAAATGTGAAAAAGAAGTGGTAAATGGAATGCAAATGTTTGTATGGTGTTTCTTACCTGCTACAAACAGCAAGAAAGTGAAAATGATTAGTGTTCTTTGCATCATGGTCGTCTTTTGGTCAGTTGTCAGATCAAAAACTGATGAGGGAAGGCTTTACCATCAATATTTATACGTTTGGTGAGCAGTTGAAACGAACTTCAAAACGAGTGTGATGGGAATATCTCATGAAAATAATTAAGAAAACAAAAGATGCAAATTAAGACTGACAAATATCAGAATAAATGCAAATATCTGAAGGTCACTTTTAATCATATTCTTTTGTTTGTAGACACATCAATTGTTTTCATTAAAGCAAACTGGATTGGTGGCGTTTGAAATCACTACGTTTTGTAATACCTGATAGAAATACTGTTGTACTTTGGGTATTTTTTTTACCCAGATGATTCACTAGAAGAAATCCTCCCTTTAAAATGAAAAATATATCTTATAGTTGAAAATTTTTAAACGTTTGCTATATATTAGAACAAACATTTCAGTGTGATACTGCATGCATTTGTGCACAATAGCGTCGTTAGAAAACTATCAAATAATATTACAATAGGATGTACTAGCATCTGTTAAGAGTTCCTGTTTTTATTATTGAAAATAATAAAATATAAGACCGCTTAGACGAAAGGTTTCAACCGGGGTACATATTAGATCTTTAGGAATCCCCGGATGCAATATAGTAAATTGGGGATCCAGTGTAATGTTTTAGTGTCATGAAAAAATTGTACTTTAAACCATTAGTTTCCAGAGTGGATTCCTAGTCTTCTAACATTCCAATGGTGCTCTTCCAGGTTTAAAAGCTTGTTTAAAAACGTCCTGAAAAATGTTGCTAGAAATCCTGTCTTTCCTAATTTATTTATTACTTTACTTTTCAAAGCAAAGACAAAGAATGGATAATTTAAAACCCCACAAACATTTATCTATGAAGCTGAGCATAAAATTCCCCAGGGAATTCCCGAGAAAAGTGAAAGAAATAATATCAAGTAAGAACAACGTCAGCATCAATGATGCTGTAAACAGCAGTAACAACACACACACACACACACACACACACACACACACACACACACACACACACACACACACACACACACACACACACACATATATATATATATATATATATTTATATATATATATATATACGTATACACTCACATACTTAGCATTTACTATCGACTGGAATAAATATTCAATCTGATACGGCGTGCATTCGTGCATAATAGCGTCGTTAGAAAACAATCGAATAATGTTCCAACAGGATGTACTAACTCACTTCTAGCACCTGTTACAAGGCCCTGTCTTATAAACAAAGATTGAAATTAACACAATGAACGCTACTCAAAATATATCACAGTATATATACATCTATGTGCGTCTACAAAATGTATATATACACACACACACACACATATATGTGGTGTATATGCATGTGTATATATATATATATATATATATATATGCATATATATATATATATGTATATATATATATATATATATATATATATGTATATATATGTGTATATATATATGTATATATATGTGTATATATATATGTATATATATGTGTATATATATATGTATATATATGTATATATATATATATATATATATATATATATATATATATATATATATATATATATATATATATATATATATATATATATATATATATATATATGCGTCCTCATTCCAATGAATATTATCGAAATGTTTTATAAATAATAATCCCATTATAATGTATTATTTATTCAGTTTTGGAGAGAAAGGAAATAGTGACAATGGGAATTAATATTACAGTATTAATAATTCTTTGGCAAAGAATGAATATATTTTCTATTGTTGTCGTACTTTTAAGTGATAATAACATTCTTTTTAAACATGCCACCTGTTTGCTGAAGTTTATAGAATCCAACTACTCATATCAAAGTTAATATAGAGAAGAGCAAAATAATGAACATTAAATCTGATGACTGTTGAACAACAACAATCAGAAAAATCAATCAGAAAATATCGAATTATAAGAGATATAAGAGAGATTCATATACCCGCAAAGCATCATCTGTTCCCAAAGCATTATTGAGACTGCTGATACCAATGGAACTGGCAAAAGTGCAACCGTATTCAAGAAAATCTACGATATCTGGTCCTTTACCACCATCGGCTAAATACTGAAAGATGCAAATCTATAATAAAATGGTTCTCTTGATAGATTTTTATGCCATTTAGACATGGAAGAGCACCGTAAAAACGAAACGGTAGATGCGTTCCATCAAAGATGCGTGAGAAGGACCATTTACCTATTGAAGACCATTTATCTATTGAAGTCATAGTGAAATCGTCACAGATTAAAACTAGCAAGCCACATATTCCGGTTAACAAAATAACACCGTTCTAAATCAGCTTTCAAAAAGACATCAACGAATTGAAAAAGAAAATGAGAGGAACACCAGAGAAAATTGGGGCCAATAGGAACTAGGAACAAAGGATTTCCTTCTCTATGTGTTCGTGAGCCCAATTTAAATTGATAATGATATTTTATCGAAGATGCAGAAGAATAAAAGGTATAGTCGACTTTGTAACAAAAACCAACAACTTTATGGCAATTTTCTCACACTAAAACAAAGAAACACTAATTTATGCATCATGCGAAGAACTTCAGAAAACAATTCAACATCAAAATCCCATGTTACATAACTGATTTTGAACTGAAACTATTTAATGTGCATATGGGTCAGTGTGAAATGAATCAATACTGAAAATAAAGACATCATAAATATTTAGCAGTGTTTTGTGTTCACATGTTTAAAGACACAGACATACACACATAGCGCTTGTATATGTATGCATGTAAGCATTGTATGTACGCATCTATGTTCGTATGTATATTTGTATGCTTGTATATATATATATATATATATATATATATATATATATGAATTTAATAAATGGAGTAATACGCATATGTTAAATGAATTCTTTTATTTCCGACATATGTTTCGAAGATTACAAATGGTTCCTTCCAAAAGAATAAGTGATGTTGATAAAGATGTAATCTTCTCTTCAAGGAAATACATAGGATCCAACTTAACCGTAAGACATTTTAACCGAATGTGATAACTGTAGGTAGAGAAGATTGCTACGTATCTTATTTGAAAAAAATATCACTTAGCTATGGGCTGAGAGGAAGCTACCGCTAAAGCATTGGGCTGAGGTGGTGAATACATACATCGCATCCGTCATCTACTACCGTCTGATTGTCGTAACTTGTCCCGACCCTACCATCACGAAACTGGAACGCATGTACTTCTGCTCTTTGTGAAAGGGAAGTGTTTCGACGGTCAGGTGATCAATTTGCTGTCAACATCTGCTAAATGGAGGGATGGGTATGTCGTGGTTAATGATGCGCAGACATGGGCTGAGACTGCAACGTCTCCAGCGTTTCATAGACGATAGTCAGCCGGTGTAGTCGCTGTTTGTGAGACGCGTCTACCTGCAGCTCGTCTGATTGACCGAAACGCAATCATGGATCAAGCAGACACCGAGGCTGGGGAATGGCACCGCGAAAGTCACCAAGCTCTGGAGCGTCTTTGCTCTCCTGGTTCAGACTTGTGTAACTTCAATTCCACCAAGGCGTTCTATAGAGGACTAGTGGAGGCGAAGACTGATGTTTTTCAAGAAAATCTGTATGTCGACAGGAGATACTTGTCTCTCCTCTTCAGGACCGTTTTCGGGACGAGACCTAAGGACAATTTCCAGAGATCCCTGGCCTGAAAGTGCTATCGGGAAGAATTGCCCGTTCAAGAGAAGGTCTGCAGATACTGTTCAAGAAACACCGAGTCGACCTGCGGTCAGAACGATGAAACCTTTCTGCACGCACTCATTCTGTATCCACATATTTCAGAGCTGTGGACCTGTGTCGAACGGCTACTGTCGCGTGTCATACGAATCTGTCAGCCGAGGCTATCGTGAATATTGCCCCGCCACTTTCCTTTAACTGGGAAGTTAAAGCCGCTATGGTGAAAGCCGCTGTATAAAGCAGGGATCCAACCGTCGTACTGGTGGCTATGGCGAAAGGACGTGTATGCTTGAAAAGTTTAGAGACAAATACTTTCCTCTCTGGCCAATCTCATATCAACTATTTCGAGTATCACTTGAAAAGGAAGGTATGAGTAGAGAGGAAGTTTTGTCTAATGAAAGATTTAATAAAAGGTGGGTGAATATAGCAAAAGTGGTACGCATGAATGACGGAACCACTTTGAGCATTTACCTGTAAAACAAACAGAGAGAGGGCACATTGCTCACATAGATTTTTCCTTTTGTCGAGTTTACCGTGGTTATTTTTCGTAGGTTTTTCTTTCCATGGATAACTCTAGTTAGTGTTATATTTTTTCCTCCTTTTGAGAATTCAAATTGTTTTAAAAAAATCGTCACCTTGTTATCTATTTGTTTAATGCCTCCAAAAATGTCTTTTTTGGATCCCTTTCGAAAAAGAAAAATTCTGCATTGTATTATCCCCAATGTTCAGACCTGTGTGGCTAAATCTATCTATCTATCTATCTATCTATCTATCTATCTATCTATCTATCTATCTAATGTTGTGTGTGTGTGTGTGTGTGTGTGCGTGTGCGTGCGTGCGTGTGTGAATCTTTAGCCAATTGGCATTTCTTTCTGCTCTTTACAGTATGATTTCCAATCCTAACAATGATCAACATTGCATTTCGTCCTTTATGACTAACCACTCTCATCGATTTTGAAGTTATTTGACTAAGTTAGAAAGCATAAGACAGATATTAGGTGGGTGCATGTACACTGAATTGTATTTAAACTATATTTGATACGTACACAATGCTGGAAATATATACCTTAACCATTTGAGTGTGAGAGAACTCCGAAATTAAACACCTCTCCAGTTGGCTGGTTACTCGTGAAATGCATTGAAAAATGAAATTCAAACATGAAATAACAATCAAAGGAAATGAGGAGAGTAACTTTCATGTGAGGCCATCCGTTAATTTGTATTTTAAGTTTTCCATATTCACCTTCATTTTATATAACAATAGTTATTTTATAAAATATTGTTGTGTCTTTCAACTTGTGAGAAACTTTATATATGCAATAAATCAATATGTAAAAAACATATTTGGCAAGCATAATCAGTGGGGATCAGAGGCTGCAGCAAGAACAAGATCACAATGGGAACAAGACCATCTCAACATTCTGAAGGGCGAGAGAGAAATTATCAAAGACAAACACATGTGGGTTCAAGGGATGCGCAAAGTATATTGACAAATGATTGTACCGAAAGATGATTAAGCATGAAACAGGTAAAAAGCTACAAGAGGTACTTATGAAGAAATACTTGCGAGAGTGACATATTGAATAAAACTTAGTAGGGAAGATATATTGATGTAGGGAAACATACACTATCTTGGACAAGACGAAAAACTTATGAAACACGTTTACCAGTGTAGTTAATTACTAATGCTCCGTTCACAACTGGCTACAAATACAAGATACCTGGTGAGACTCCAACAGAAAAACAATAACGAAGTTATAAATTATATAAGATTTCTAACGAGATACATATAACTGAGCTCACGACATAAACCAATTGAAGAAAGCCATCCCTTTTTATATTCTGACTCGCAACTTTATATATGGTTAATTAACATCGACTATTCAACGTGGCCCTGTCATTCATTATATTTTCTATTTCATTTCTTTGTGTTGTTAGTGATCCCATTTAATAAATTTATCTAATTAAAAAAAGTAAATATTTTCCAATATTCTATAGTTGAAATGATGTATCGTTTCTAAATCTTTGGAGTAAGCCATAATATATTATTGAAAATTAAAACCGTTGATATCTATCCACGTGCAATTTAACTTCATTTGAAACCGTATCATAAAATTGCCCATTTCAAGGACATTGCAAATACACATGTATTAACAATCAGTAATGTATTGTTCCAAATTTAAACTCCAGACTTATCAACAAAGTATTGAAAGAAACATGCTAAATTTAAATATCTCAATTATTCTATTGTTCTTGGTGGCTTTTTTGTTCAATTGTTAAAGCGCATAAGAATTAGTGCAGCTGGAAATTCCTGTTATAAATTATAAATCAGAATTGTGCATAGTCCTTCAACATATAATTAGAAACATGATTAACGTATTTAACATTTAATTAACATTACTTTTATAATTAATCTGATTGTACAAAATTTCCATATCTAATTCTTTAACAGGATAAACGAGGAAGGAGAGTATATGTCACGCAGAGGAGAGTGTGACATGGGAACATGTAAGATGATTTTGCTACTAGATTTAGGACATCTCTATAGTCACCAAAAAACACAGACAATCGCTTGACCTTACCACACGTTATCCAGAGGAACAGCGACGAACTGGTAGATGCGGTGTGAGAGGCCATTTCACCTTCGCAAGATGAAAAATATGTAATAAAAGACTCAGAAAACAACTGTCCAGGGATCGAAACGACGATATTACGATGTTTAGCTTAACATACCAACCAGCATGCCATGCTCCTACACGAGTTCTATGTAGAAATGAGAATTATTACTTATAGAATACATTTGCTTCTCTCTCACTCAGCATCTCTCTTCGTATATGTGCCTATACGTGTTCCTTTATCATCTCACATGTACTAACAGGCGTTCAGTATTGATACGTACTGTGTTGTATTTCATTAGAAAACTATTCAAGAGAGATGAAAAATAGAGAATGAAAGGGTGAAGGATAAGTGTAAAAGAATCGTAGTAGCAGAGCTAGTAAGATGTGAAGAAGAAGAGTGAAAGAGAGAAAATTCGAGAGAAAAGTAACAAAACGTTTGACAAACATTGCCTGATGATTATTTGTAGAGAAGAAGTGGGGTTACAAAACACCCGAAGATGTGTATTCTAAGCCACAATTCATATAGATGAGCACTAAACATCTCAGCATAAGCTAAGTTTCTGTTGGAATTGTAATCTCAAATGTGACTTCAATATTGTATTTGATTCACGTAATTTTTGAAGCTTTATCTTTGATTACTTCATCTTTGATTGTTTCACCTCTGATTGCTTCATCTTGTTGATGTTAACCGTCTCACATTCAGCCTGGTTGTTCTGATTTACTTTCGTCGTTGCATGTGCGTGGACATCCGTCGTCATAAGAATATATAAAATACAGAAGGGATCAAGAAATGAAATGGTAGTGAGACATCTCGTAGGTGTTTGGCTTCGAGTAATAAAATGCTTGTACAACGCTTTCGCTAAGAGGGGATGCTGAAGAGCGCCTGGCTTTAAGGGTATAGCGAAAGGTCTGGTTGGAAGCCCAACATTCCGATTTCTTTTACAGGGCTTAGAAAAACTGAGGGTCCACTGCAACAAGTGTGTGAATCTGAGAGCGGAATATGTTCAATAAAATCAGAATTAACTGATCCTCCTGTATTTTCGTTTACCAAAAGCCAGTAACTTTTCAGTACCCCCTGGTATTCTCCCAGTCACCATAGTAGGTTCCAGTGACAAGCATTGAAACATGACTGGCACTAATTAACTGCAAGTTTTATATCAGATTATCTCCTAGAAAAGCTTCCTTCTCCACGGCTTTGTCATAGACAACGGTAGCCTCTTCCGTCCCAGGTAAATATAACATTTAGATATGACCCTGACAGGTATTAACGTTCCGGGTCAGAACGGACCTGGGAGTAACGGTAATTAAGGGTTGATTTCATGCTCCCCACAATGCCAGAACTACTGAACTGGATCTTCACAACCAGATGAAGTTTAATTTCACATCCCGAACACATAGTACCAAGTGTAATTGTAGTCGTAACCAATGTGGTAACTTTCTGATCGTTTATAACCAGCCGTATACTACTCGACTATATAATATATATATATATATATATATATATATATATATATATATATATATATATATGGGAGAATGTACGAAAAAAACAACAACAGACGAGGACAGGTGGTGTAAATAACAAAAGGATGTATTAGTATGACGCTCGGGAATACGGAAAGTCTTTGACGTTTCGAGCTACGCTCTTCAACAGAAAGAATACGGAGACAAGGAGAAAAACACGGAGAAAAAAAATTGAATAGTGTTCAGTCAACGGTCAATCATAGTATATATATATATATATATATATATATATATAGTATATATATATGTATATATATATATATATATATATATATATATATATATATATATATATATAGTATATATATATATATATATATATATATATATATATATATATATATAGTATATATATATGTATATATATATATATATATATATATATATATATATATATAGTATATATATATGTATATATATATATATATATATATATATATATATATATATATATATATATATATATATATATATAGTATATATATATGTATATATATATATATATATATATATATATAGTATATATATATGTATATATATATATATATATATAGTATATATATATGTATATATATATATATATATATATATGAAAGAAGGTTTGAAAATGCGCTTATTTTAAAAAAATATTTATTTACTTAACCGGTTTCACTTTTTTAGAAAAAGATTATCAAAAGTCTTTGAGAATAATAAAAAATGTTAAAAAACAGTCTGAGTATTAAAATGCATATATACATTCTTTGATGATAAAATATATTTAAAGTATAAAGCTTTGTATGAACTTTGTAGTGTTACATACTGATTGTCACACATTCTCTGATATTAAGGTGAAATTGTTAAAAACAGTGTTAAAAACAGTGTATGAAAATACACATATGGAAAAATACATATACATATACATATTCTTATACATATTCTTTGACAATCGAATAAAATTGAGAAGGAACTGACCTGGCCTTTTTCTCTTGTGTATATTGAAGGAATGTTTTACTGTCTTAATAGACAGTATGACTGGCTAGCTGGGGTGGGAGGGTTAACCTGAGAAGTACATGCGGTGAACGAAATGTTGTGTGTATCTCTTTAACTCTGTAGGGTCGCACATGCGGGACACATTTCTGGGTCCCACCTGCTAGGTCATGCGCTGTTTATCTTCATATCAGATCACCATGTCACGCATATATGGTTGTGAAGCATGTGCCTGGTGTACTGTTATCAGAGGAGTAGTCATGATGGGCATACTGGGCTTCGTATATTTTACCATAGTGTTACTTTGATGGCATGCTCTGCTCTCTCATCCACCACCACTACTACTACTACTACTACTACTACTACTACTACTACTACTACTACTACTACGGCTGCTGCTGCTGCTGCTGCTACTACTACTACTACTACTACTACTACTACTACTACTACTACTACTACTACTGATAATAATAATAATAATAATAATAATAATAATAATAATAATAATAATAATTAAGAAGGCTAACCAATGTAGACTAAATCAAGAGACGGATAAAGTCAATATTGGTCAATATTATACTGAGGCAAATTGAAGCAAAGAACATCACACAAAGAAGTAATCTTATCAAGGCAGCCAGTAGGATTGTGGCGGAAAGGATTGGATTAAGAACTACTGAGAATAGAACAGCGACGGATAGAAGAGGAAATAAACAACGGTTGTACAAAATGAAAAATTCTGAAGATATAAACTCCTTGAACAATGGAGAGTCAATACTTGTCAGGAAAAGAAATGGAGAACTTAAGGATGAATGGAAATTCGAAAAAGTTAGGTAGAAGTATGGTATAGATACAAAACACCTGAATGTTGTAACTGAAGAATTGAAGTAGCGTATACATGCAAACAAGCAAAGTTAACTTAGGTTTCAAAAACGGATTAAGCATTACCAGCAAAACAAATTGTTTAGAACCGACCAAAAAACATTTTATCAAGAGATTAATCACAATAAAAAACGTGAAGGATTAGTCCCAGATGCTGATGAAAGTCAACATTTTCGGGGTAAGATATGGAGTAAGCAAGAACAACATAATAGTGCAGCTGAATGACTCTGCAGTCTGAAGCAAACAGCTTCTTATGCCCAGCAAAAGGCTATCCACATCACAGAAGACAGTATCAGAAATATGAGTAAAAAGATAAGCAATTGGAAAGCAGCAGGACCTGTTGGTGTAGAGAGATTTTGGATAAAATGTTCAGTAGTTGACATAAAATAATCGCAGAACAATTTAATGCATTGATTAATGGAGAAAATTAAATCCCGGGCTGACTGACAAAAAGACGAACGGTGTTGTGCCTGAAGGATGCATCAATGGGAAATGTTGCTGACTATTACAGACGAGTTTCCTGCCTCCCGTTAACGCGGAAGTTACTGTCAGGAGGAATTGCAGAACTGTATAAAGTTTTTGATGAGAACGATATACTATCACTGGAACGAAAATGCTGTAGAAGGAGGTGCAGAGGTACAAAAGATCGACTGTTGATATGCAAGATTGTAAACGAAGGAGAACAAATCTGGGAATTGCCTGGATTGACTATCGCAAATGTTATATGATTCCATATTCGTGGATCATCGAGTGCTTATATTTGATTGGAATTGCAGGGAATGTATCGTGTTTCCTGAAGAGAAGTATGGTGGGATGGAAAACCGAACTGACATCTTGCGGAAAAAGCTTGGGTACTCTGGGTATCAGAAAATGGATTTTCCAGGGTGACAGCATATCTCTGTTGCTCTGCACTTTCTGCATGATACCACTGATCTTGGTACTCAGGAAAATGAACTTGGGGTACCAACTAAACGAAATAACCCAAACAATCAACCACCTCCTATTCATGGATGATTTGGAACTGTATGGCAAAGATGAGACACAAGTGAGTTCCTTGGTGAACATGGTCCACTGTTTTAGTATTGGTATTAGAATGGAATTTGGATTCAACAAGTACAGAATAATCTACCTAAAAAGAGGCATAGTACAGTCCCTAGCAGGGATACAATTACCGAACAGAGACTTGATTACGCAAATTGAAACGGAAGACTACAAATAACTTGGTGTACTAGAGTGCAACGAGATAATGGAAAATGAAATGAAATAGCAACTGAGGATGGAGCATTTCCAAAGAGTGAGGTTGGTGTTGCACTCAAAATTGACTGGATGGAATAAAATCAAAACAGTTAATACGTGGGTAATAGCATCATTTTGGTATGGAACGAGAAATGTAAAATGGGAAAAGAGGAATGAAGAAAATGGATACCAAGACCAGAAAAATGTTGACTGAACCCGGAGCCTTCCACCCTAAGAGTGACACCGATAAGCTGTACTTGTTCAGAAGAAAGGGAGAGGTTTGATCAGCTGCCAGGATTGTATTGAAGCAGAATAAAACAGCTTAGGGTGGTATATTAAAAAATGTCGTGGAGCCACTGTTGAAACACATGAAGAAGGCTGGTGTCATTAAAACTGAAAATTGTGTAACTATAGAAAAATTTAAACAAGAAATGAACAACAAAAAACAAAAATGCATGCGAGGACAGGAAAATGTACAGTATATTTGCAAGAGATGTGAACACCAAGGCAGAGACAGAGGGCTGGGGGCTATGGATGAGGAGGTATGACATGAAGATAGAGACATAAGCACTCATATGCGCAGCTGAGGAACAAGCACTAAGGATCAATTATATGAAGTGCAGAATAGACAACACTACCGATAGCGACAATGCACAACGTGTGGTGAGAGGGCTGAAACAGTATGGCACATTGTTAGTGAACGCCCGAAATTGGCACAACGCAAATAAACAAGACGCCATGACAATGTGGCAAGAATGATCCATTGGGAGCTCTATGGGCATCACGGCCTACAAAGAGCAAAGATATGGTATGAACACGCCTCGGAAGAAGTCACCGAAAATGAGAACTGCAAAATCTTGTGGGGTGTAATGATGCAGAGCGATTATCTGACCAGACATAGGAAATCGGACATTGTTGTGGTGAATAAAAAAAGAAACCTATATGATTATCAATATATCATGCCCCTGTGACAACAGGATCGATGTGAAAGAAGAAAAATAAACAATTATGGCGATTTAAAGCGGGAAATACGTAGGTTGTCGTCAATGAAGAGTGTACGTGACACCAATAATGATTGGTGCACTTGGAAGTATCAGCACTCAACTATCAACATGTGTGAAAAGGATCGGTGCAAGGGTGAAGGACGAACACCAACAAAAATCAGCATTGCTTGGAAATGCAAGAATCTTTCGCAGGGTTCTTGAAGCATCACCAGTAAACAAGTATCACCATAGTCTACTGGCTGTGGACAGCTGACACTTTCCATCGTACCAAGCAAAATAATTTGTGAGTTTTCAGATAATACTACTACTACTAATAATAATAATGTTATTAATAATAATAATAAAAAAAATAATAATAATAATAATAAGAATACACTACACTGAGAAAGAGAACAAAAGATAAGATACAGAAAAACCCTTATCTGTGTATAGTCCCGTGTGCGCAAATACCGTAAATCCTCGAGTATAGTCTACCCTTGAGTATAATACGCAGGGGATTTTTAGGGGGCTGTACCTCTGAAAAACCTAAACCTTGTGTATAATACGCACCTCTTCTCTAACTTGAGTCAAGGAGGTCTATATAACATCCTTGGTTTGTAAACATATATACAGTAACGTCCTTTATTATTATTGGATATATAACATCATGCAAACATGTAGCTTTTTGCGCACTTTGTTTGTAGAAAATAAAGAAATAACAGTAATAACGTCAGTGAAAAATAAACATTAAGTAAATTGCCTTTACGTATTTATCACTATCAGTTACAAAAGCAAAAACATTTATTCAAATCCTTCAAATTCAACATCACTTTCAACATCAAATAATTGTTTCATTTGTTCCTCCGTAAACATGTCAGCATCATTGTAGTGTAAATCTCCATCTTCGTCAGATTTATAGTCAACATCAGAAGATTCACTTTCATTTATTTCATCTTTCCATACAACGTTATCCTTAGTACCATCCAGTGCAGACAATATACAACACTTTTATTTTAATAAACGTTGCTTACTGCAAGTTATGGATGATTCTTTCAAGACTTCATTGCTTTCAGGCCTAGCTTAAGGTATTTTCGCGTCCAGCATCACAAAATGCGTCTGAATAAACATTGCCGAACAGCAAATAGTGACTCGGACATTGCTTAGAAAATATTTTTCATTTTTAACCTCGTATATAGTACGCACTAGGGATTTTGACCTTTAAATTTTGGGGAAAAATGCGTATTATATTCGAGGATGTACGGTATATAAAAAGACAAATTATGTATTTCTATTTTCACATTTCTTATTAGTATTTGTATTTTCATTATTTTATTGTATCTATTACTTTTAAAAGCACGTTTTAAAACCATACGATATGTTTATATGTATATATGTATGCGTGTATGCGTGAAACATTGTATACATATGTATGTATGTATATATGTGGGTATATTTATGCAATTCTAATTAAGTGTGCGTATACGGGTATGACCATGCACACATAGGAACGCTATTTCCAAGCATTTCTTTCTCTCTTCTTCTCCCCTCCCCACTACTTATTCTGATTCTTTTTGTTTTCTTTCCTTTTCTTCTTTCTATAACTAGCAACAACAAATTTCTGTGTATTAGATAACATTAGCACATACGCACGGGGACGCATGGTGTATATGTAAGTGTGGAGATACCTATGTATATACTGATAAATATATTCATATTAATATTTTCCTTGTGGACAATAAAGAAATAAGAATCATTAGCGGTGTTTCGTCTGCCAGTAAGTTCTGAGTTCAAATGCCGCCGGGGTCGACTTTGCCTGTCATCCTTTCGGTGTCGTTAAATTAAGTACCAGTTAAACACTGGGGTGGGGGTGGGGTGTTGATATCGACTAGTCCATTTCCCACAAATTTCAGACTGTGTCATTGTAGAAAGGATTATTTTTATCACCGTTATTATGGCGAGCTGGCAGAAACGTTAGGAAACCGGGCGAAATGCTCTTTGGTATTTCGTCTGAGGCTGCGTTCTGAGTTCAAATTCTGCCGAGGTTGACTTTGCCTTTCATTCTTTCAGGGTTAATTAAATAAGTACCAGTGCAAATCTGGGGGCGATGTAATCGACTTAATCCCCTCCCCGTAGCTGCCCTTGTCGCAAAACTTTGGAATCATTATTTATATCACTATTTCTTTAAAAAAGCTGTTAGCTGAAACGACTAATAAAATGAAGCCAAATTCAAATGTGTTATCTGTCAATATAATTTGTACAATATAGAATGGAAGAAGAATTAAGGTTATGTATATAACGTTAATTCTTGTCCCATTCTTAGTTACAACTGTCTGACGAACGCGAACATAAAACTCTGAGTAGTAGTTGTTTGTGATGTTTCTGCAGCTTCAATAATCTTTTCTTTTCTACTCTAGGTACAATCCCCGAAATTTTGGGGGATTGACCAGTCGATTAGATCGATCCCAGTACGCAACTGGTACCTAATTTAACTCCCGCGTTAAATACCGCTAAGCGTGCTAACGCGTCTGCCAGCTCACCAACTTTTTGCCGCTTTAATAATAACGGAAGGGTCGGAGAATGGTGCGTTGGAGGAGCATGGTGGAGAAGTGGTAGGTGAGGGGAAACGGGAGACGGGTAACAGCAGGGCGGGTGCAGGAAGAAAGAGCAGAGGCATGGTCCATAGAACGTGCTCTGGTAAGGGCGGTTGGATAGTGGTAAGGCGATATCCGCGAAAGATGACCTGGCGAGCCATGAGTTGAGACTGAGTCTCAAACTCATGGTTTTCACTGTAGAGCCTAACTATATTATATAATTTGCAAGAATGATCAGTTTGCGTTGAATTTAGGAACATGAAACAGCTGTTTCAATGATGTGGTGGTGTGAAAGAATGCTTTGATTTCAATATATGCAACTCATCAGTCGTTGTATTCAATTAAAATTTGTCTTATTAAAAAACAGAGAATAACAAACAAAATTTTATTTCATTCATGATATTCATTTATTAAATTTATTAAAGTACAATGATACTTTCAAAAGTTTATCTCTGATTAACGAAAGCAAGTAAACAGAAAATTTACACGAAACAAAGTAAATGTTTTACGACGTTTTATATAATACATCAAAAAGGGTTTAAAAGTCAACGTCGCCGGCATTATATACGGGACATTAGCAATAGTATCATTTATATTTTTAAAATTAATAATCTATATAATGAATTTTAATTATATATGTCATTGAATCATTGAGGCAGGATCGAGCAAATTGTCACGTTACATTATTGGATAGTTGGGCATAAAAAATAATGGATATGATACCAATGATAATAAGCGCAACATTGTCTATCCTGCGACTTGAAAGGGATTGTTCCACAACATGCATCATAAATTGAATTTGATTTTGAGAAGATTTGGTGCCCGCAACAAAATTGACTTTGTGGATTATAGAAACCAGCATAGGGACAGTACCATAGTATTTGAGACTGCACTGCTGTAAAATGAGAAAATTAATGTTATCAGTAAATCTTATAACACATGTGTTTGGAAAGTGGAAAACAAGAAAAAGTCGCTTGGTCAAATATCCACACATCACATCTGTATTAATTCGCAGATTTTAGAACAGAAAAAATAAAATTTGAAATCTAATTTCATATATTGTGAATATTCAAAGAAAGTAAAAGATTTTTCTTATGCACGTGGAATTTCGCTAACACGATTATGCCTGAAACTAACAACACCACCGCCGGCGAAAGCAGCTCTACAATACCGCTAAGATAAGAAGACGCAAGTATGTATGTATGTATGCATGTATATATGTATGTATGCATGCATGTATGTATGTATGCATGTATGTATGTATGTATGTATGTATGTATGCATGCATGCATGCATGCATGTATGTATGTGTGTGTGTGAGTATGTATGCATGTATGCATGCATGTATGTATGTGTGTGTGTGAGTATGTATGCATGTATGCATGTATGTATGTATGTATGTATGTATGTATGTGTGTGTGTGCACACAAGCATATTCGGGCGAACTTAAAAGTTTGTATAATAGGAAAAAGAAAACAATCTCTGATCCTCAAATGAAAATAATTTAAAAACTGAAAAAAGCATCAAGTAGATTATGGGTAGGAGATAACAGCTGACTAAATACAGCCGCCCTCAGCTTCAACTGCGGCCTCAAGAAGGTTCCGGAACCTGGGGCATGCGTTCGTCACTGTGTTCCTGGAAATATCTTCATATACCTTGAACTTCGAGCTCTTTAATCTTGACCACCAGCAAGATCTTTGTGTTACAGGCAGAGAGTCTGGTGTCTATCTTAACTACGCCCCTCACATAATAGTTTATGGGATTATAATCTGTGGAAGTAGGAGGAAAGAATTAGGGGCTAGTGAAGTCATAGAAATATTCCAACAGCCACCTCTACTTCTTTCCGAAGGTATGACAAGGAATCGAATCTTGATGTCACACATATAACCTTTAAGTAGCAATCCTTTCCAGCAATGTTTTGACCACGGCCTTTAACAATTTTATACAGCCATTTGAATAGAGACTAACGTGTTGGTAGAATTTGGGGGTGCGAAAACTGAGAACGTCTGTGGTATACCAACCCCCTAACCGCAGTTTCGTAGTCTCTGTTGCTGCTGCTCATGGTTTACG